>NW_015623500.1:883749-914363 GCF_001515625.1 Sinocyclocheilus rhinocerous | reverse complement strand
TTTTCTGACCGATGAGCTTTGTAAAAATCGACACGTTTCAGAAAGGCGGGGCATAGAGGAGAAACAATAATGTACAGTATGTGGAAAATGTGTTTTTGAACCTTAAACCACATAAACACATTTCATTACACCAAATACACCAAATAATGTTCTTTTTAGCAACATCATATGACCCCTTTAACGTATTTGTAATTAAGTTGGCTTGAAAAAGCCAACTTACTGAAATCCTATTTAAACTACTACTACTTCTTCTTCTTCTTCTTCGAGACCAAATTTTAAAATGTATCTCCTCTTAGACCTTTAAACATGCTAGCAACATGCTAATCATGCTAGCAACATGCTAGTAACTTGTTAATAATGTTAACAACATGCTAGTAACTTGTTAATCATGCTAACAACATGCTAGTAACATGCTAATAACATGCTAATCATGATAACACATGCTAGTTACATGCTAATCATGTTAGAAACATGCTAGTAACTTGCTAATCATGCTAACACCATGTTAGTAACATGCTAATCATGCTAGCAACATGTTAGTAACTTGCTCATTTTGTTAACAACATGCTAGTAACATGCTAATCATGCTAACACCAGGCTAGTAACATGCTAATCATGCTAGTAAACTCGCTAATCATGCTAGAAACATGCTAGCAAATTGTTAAACATGCTAAAAAATGCTAGCAACTTGTTAAACATGTTAGAAACATGCTAGCATCATGCTAGTAGCATGCTAATCATGATAGTTAACAATGCTAATCATGCTAGAATCATGCTAGCAAAATGTTATTAACTTGTTAATCATGTTAACAATATGCTTGGAACTTGCTAATCATGCTAGAATCATGCTAGTATCATGATAATCATGCTAGAAACATGCTATTAACTTGCTAATTGTGCTAACAAAATGCTAACACCATGCTAGTAACATGTTAACCATGCTAGAATCATGCTAACCACATGCTAATTATGTTAGAAACATGTTAGTAAATGCTAACCATGTTAGAAACATGCTCATAACATGCTAATCATGCTAGCAACATGCTAGTAACATGCTAATCATGCTAAAAAATATGTTAGCAACATGTTAGTCATGCTAGAAACAGCCTAGCGACCACCCCAGGTACCCTAGCAATAGGTTTTATACCTATCTTTTTTCTGATAGACTGTATTGCCTTGAAAACATTCAAACTTTAATCTTTAAAACTATTTTAACTTTCAAACTACTTCAAACTGAAAACTTTCAGACTGCAACTTTTTAAAACTTTAAAGCTAGGCTTTTTCAAGCCAACTTAAAGTTTGTCTACAAACTTTTCAATCTAGTTTAACAAATACAATTTCTCACTACCTTTTTTTAAGGAACACATTTGAGTGATGAATCCATAAACAGTTCATTGAATTTAACTATCCAAACAAAAATTATTTTGTTAAATCGGACGTACTAATGCTAAGTAGCAGACTGGAACAAAGAAAAAAAATCTGCCCACAAAATAAAATAATTCACATGCTATAATATTGGAGGTAGTGAACATGAAAGTGAACACTGACTCACTGACACATACAGCAAACTGCTGTTAGGAGCAGGACACTCTGTGACCAAATTTCCTTTTATTTACTTCACACAGCTTACCAAATGGCAATTATTTTTTCTGATAGACTGTATTGCCTTGAAAACATTCAAACTTTAATCTTTAAAACTATTTTAACTTTCAAACTACTTCAAACTGAAAACTTTCAGACTGCAACTTTTTAAAACTTTAAAGCTAGGCTTTTTCAAGCCAACTTAAAGTTTGTCTACAAACTTTTCAATCTAGTTTAACAAATACAATTTCTCACTACCTTTTTTTAAGGAACACATTTGAGTGATGAATCCATAAACAGTTCATTGAATTTAACTATCCAAACAAAAATTATTTTGTTAAATCGGACGTACTAATGCTAAGTAGCAGACTGGAACAAAGAAAAAAAATCTGCCCACAAAATAAAATAATTCACATGCTATAATATTGGAGGTAGTGAACATGAAAGTGAACACTGACTCACTGACACATACAGCAAACTGCTGTTAGGAGCAGGACACTCTGTGACCAAATTTCCTTTTATTTACTTCACACAGCTTACCAAATGGCAATTAGACAATAAGGAAGCGTCAGTAATACAGAACAAGATTACCAAACACACACACCTTATGCTGTACCAAATGCTGTACACTATCATTAATGCATACACGCACAGAAACACATGCTTTGGTTGATATATGCACTTTAATTACAATTCGATCTTGCGGCAAATACCATATTGAGTGGAAATAGTGAAACCAGGAAATTAAAATGGCGATATTTTGCAAGGAGTCAGCATACAAAAGTGGCAAAAATTATGTACAAAATATGTACAATGACACTATATACATCCAAGTAAAATATAAAAATCATACATCTTGTACATCTCCAACATGTCACCTGGCACTTTTTCAGTCGGCGCTGCTATCTTTCGCCATAATTCCTTCAAATGTCAATCACAGACACTAATATACGGTTTTTACATAAGTAAAAAAAAAAAAAAAAAGTGAGGGAGTTCCAATAATGTGCATGGCTTTGTGGAAATTTATGGCAAACCGTCCACAAACACAGTCATACATATAGACTTACACGCTCACAAACACATGCACACTAACAATCAAACAAATGTGTACAAATATATAGGGCACAAGTGTAAACACATTAAAATACACTTAAATATCCAGGATTCAAAGAAGTTGAATTGCTGGCCTTAAAAACACTTACTGTTCTTTCAAATACATATTTCAAGGGACCAGACAGGGTCCAAAATTAACACTCGCCAAGTGCAAAATGTGTGTAAAATGGCTTGGGGGTAAATAAAGTAAATGTTTTAAACTAAATTTTACATTTGATAATCTCATCCTTACTGATGTAAATTACGTGAGCGATTAAAATCAAACTGTCTACTAAATAAGTCGCGACTTGCATGTCCTCGAACATGCAATGATCATCAAGACCAGAATTTTGTGATGCCATATGTGACACTGGACCACAAAACCAGTCATAAGGTTAATTTGTCTGAAATTGAGATTTATACATACAAGCGTTCCATTGATGTATGGTTTGTTAGGATAGGACAATATTTGGGCGAGATACAACTATTTGAATATCTGAAATCTGAGGGTGCAAAAAAATCTAAATATTGAGAAAATCGCCTTTAATGTTGTCCAAATTAAGTTCTTAGCCGTGCATATTACTAATCAAAAATTAAGTTTTTATATATTTACAGTAGGAAATTTACAAAATATATTAATGGAACTTGATCTTTACTTAATATCCTAATGATTTTTGGCATAAAAGAAAAATCGATAATTTTGACCCATACAATGTATTGTTGGCTACAAATATACCTGTGCTACTTATGACTGCTTTTGTGCTCCAGGGTCACATATTTTGTTATATTACATTTTTATGTGCAGTGCAGTTTCATCTCATGAAAAAAGTTAAATAATTAAAATGGGAAAACATTTCTAAAAACAAACTCTATAAGAATAAAGGAATTTTATGAAAATAAATATAGTTTCATGACTGATTGGACATATTTATGGCTGTTAAATATTCTCAGTTTACCCACCATTGGCAAGTGTGTTAAAATTTTGGACCTGGCCTGTCAGTTTCTTCAGCCCGTGACTGTGCCAAAATTCCCTTCCCAGTTTCAACCCTCTCAGATCTCTATAACGCAGAGCTCAGAGGTCAAGGTTCACCAGCAGAGGTTGATTAAGATACATCAACCACAACAGACCCTCCCAACTAAGAAGTCCGGTACCTTCCCAGCGGTCAAAGTGCGGTCACACCTCCAGTTCCTGGTTCTCTGCATAGTGGAAACGGTTTAGTTTTTCCCGTTCGCGGTTGCAAATGTCCATCTTGGGCCCGTGGGCTGGTTTTAGAGCTGGAGAGGGAGGAAGTGTAAGTTCAATCTCTTCACTGCAGAGCACAGTGGGCACTGAGGTGGGCACTGTTTGGGCAGGAGGCAGCAGGGCCACGCTGTGGTCGAGGTTACGGATGAGAGTGCAGAACTGCCGCTGGTTGTTGATAGCGTTGTCCTCGGGCGCTGAAGAACGTAGCTGCGCTTTGGTCCGGTGGCGGCGGTGCAGGCGGGACAGCAGTAGAGCGCACACAGAGCAGCTGCCTGCCACAAGCAGGGCAAATACCCCCACCAACACCATATAAACACTGAACCCAGCTCCACCTGGTTCTGACACTGCACCTGAATAGAAAGAGAGGCAGAGATAGATCATGCTAAAGAAGTGCTATTCACCTTTTTATGCTCAATATTTATGCCCCAAACCTTGGCAGTGGGGTTCATGGCATGGATCCTTCAGGCTCAGGCACTCATTTCCAAAGTAACCCTCAGGACATGTGCACTTGTAGCCTCCTTCTGTACTATGGCATGGCACCCCCTTGGGGCAGGGGTTGGGATTACAAAGATCAAGTTCTGCCTAAAATATAAGAACTGTATTTAATTTCACTGGGTATTAAAGAATGAACACAGAGTCTTAATACTGATTAATTCAGAAACTATACACAACACAAGTCACAAATGTATTAATTAGATTTGCATTTCCATGCTATGTTAGCATTTACAAGGCAGCAAAATGATAATGGTAATGATAAAGTTTTAGGTGTAGCTATAGATGACTAAATAGATGCAAGAATTATAATGCCCATTAATATTCAGTATGCAAATATATGCAAGAAAAGAAAAAGCACAATTGAGCATGCAAATATACAGTGCTGTACATTTAAACAATGTAAAGGTTGGAATATATACTTCATGACTTTTGCCTAGATTCTCACCCTGATTTGCAGTCTAGATTGGCTGATGCTAGTTGCGGAAAGTCAGAGGCAGTCTGCAGATTTTAGGTAGTCGGAGTTGGCAGATTACTCAAAAAATTGTGTGTAAGATGGGCACAGTCAGATTTTTTTTAGTTTCCATGCAGTCAGAATATATTGAATATGGTTGATATTTTGAGTCAATTTTGTTTTCAGTTGTCACATCTCATAGAAATAAGGCACACGTTTCTGTATGTATTCAGAACAACTTGAAAGTCTGGTAGTGTATTTAGTGTATGATGCCCAGTTTTTCTCTGTAACCATTTTCAATGTCACCAAGCGTATAATGCCTAGTGTTTGAAAATCTATTCAGACTTTTAGTTTTAGTTGTGTAGTACATTCCAGTCAACAGTACCATAAAAGTCATGTAAGACTGCAAATCTGTGGGTTAAGTGAGTAGTTTGTTGTAAACCTTTATGACTTTTTTTGTGGAGCACAAAAAGACAATCTTTTACATATAAAATTTAGTTGCTCTTTTCCAAGCAATTACAATGAATCTCAAGCTTTAAAACTACAGGATGAGTAAACGATGGCGAGAATTGTCTATTTTTAGGTGAACAGATTCGCATTGGTGCATCGGCCTAAAACTTAACAATGTGAGCATCGATTTAAATAAGTGTGCATCGGATACAAGTTGGCATTGTTTCTAACATACATGCATCGGTAAAAAAATGATTTATTTATATTTCATTATTAGTAGATGCACTATACTTTAATTATTTAGAAAGTTACCAATATTTTAGATTGATTTCTCCTCTCTAAATGGTTTCTCAAGCGCATTCTCTCATCGCTGCTGCTTTGTGAATATGACGTATCACGACACTGCGGAGTTAACCAATTCTTAATCACTCCCATCCAACCTCCAGTCTGCAAGGTAGAGCTGCGAGGATGTGCGCTAAAATCAAGCATTCTCATTCAATTTTACATTTCACTCCGGAATTCGCCAAATTGCTGATGTCAGTCGCTGCTTCCAGTTCATGCGGATGTTACGCATTTTCAGCTGAAAGAACTGCTTAAATTGTGGTGAAGAAAAAGCAGCAAGATCTCACCTCACAGTTGGTGCCAGTGTATCCCAGCGGGCAGCTGCAGAACATGCCTCTGCCACCCTGACGCTCCACACACTGCCCTCCATTTACACAAGGGTTGCTGTCACAGGCGTTTACTGCTGTCTGGCACAGTTTACCAGAGAAACCCGGCAAACACACACACTGAGAGTCCTGCACATAGCACACACAGGTTAGCTGTACTGAAGGAGAACTGCTTAAATGTCAAAGAAACTTCACATCCTGGAGGTGCAAGTAAGCTTATCGAGGTGAATCACTTCTTACCTTACAGTGTCTTCCATTCAGACACAAGCCCTGGCAGCTACTGTTCCCTGCTGAATAGATGATATTTAAAAAAATCAATAGCCAACCAAGTGGAAACCCACAAGTTTCACTGAAGAAAGAGACTAGCTAACTGCATTCATCAATAAAGTATGAATCTACAATGATTGTGTGAGCAGACCGCGGTAGGAACAAACTCACAACGAGTTCACCCTGAAGTCATTTCCCACCAGCACTGGAACTGTCATGTTTGATTTAAAAGCTAAATCGTGTTTTTTTTTTCTTTCTTTTCTGGTTCAGTGAAAACCATATCTAATACTCACGGATGTCACAGTTTGGTCCCGACCAACCGGGAAGGCAGTCACACAAATATCCTCCAATCAGATTACGGCAGGAACGGGCATTGACACACACGCCAGTCTCACATTCATTAGTGTCTAAGGAAGAGGAAAGAATCACAGTGATGAAGTGAGGCTATATTTAGCACACCACCATACTACTATATCTGCAGTACATAAGTACAATTGGTATTGCATGCAAATTTCATGAAATGCAATACCCAGATGACCTTCTGTTTGCCAAAACGTGCAGTATACAACAGAACATAATGAGCTGGGTACATGTATCCCACACTGCCATGCACTCAACATGACCTCCAATTTACAGTATAACTAATGAAGTGAAAGTAATATCAACCACAAATTTTAGCATTTTTTTTTTTTGAACTGACAATAGTTATTTTAGACATTTTATGTAAGATTGGATGCAAAACAACCATGTTTATTTCCTCAAAGAATGAAATACGCATATAATGAGGTTAAACATACTATTTAAAAAAAAAAGAGAAAAATAATAGGTAGCTGAGAGGGACTTTACTATGGTTGAAAGATGACGTTTGGTACAAAATGAAGTAGCGTTCAATAAATAATTGCATGATAATTATAATTAATGAACACAAATAACAGTTAATTAGCCAAACGTGTGGCTAAAATAAAATAAAAAATCACGTGCTTGACAAATTAACAAAAATTTCAATTAATATGCAGGCACAGCTATCAACATAGCTCGTCCAATCAAATTTTAGTAGTAGTAATAATAATAATAATGATATACACTACCGTTGAAACGTTTGGGTTTGTTAAGATTTTAAATGTTTTTAAAAGAGTTTTTAAAAGCATTTATTTTATCAAAAATACAGTAAACGGTAATATTTTAAAATAACATTAAATGATAAAATAACTGTTTTCAGTTTTAATATATTTTAAAATGTAATTTATTCCTGTGATGGCAAAGCTGAATTTTCAGCAGTTATTACTCCAGTCTTCAGTGTCACATGATCCTTTAGAAATCATTCTGATATGCTGACTTGCTGCTCAAGAAACATTTATTATTAACAATGTTGAAAACAGTTGCGGAAACATTTTTGTGGAAACAGATGCATTTTTTCAGTATTCTTTGATGAGTAGAAAGTTCAAAAGAACAGCATTTACGTTAAATGGAAATCTTTTGTAACATTATAAATGTCTTTACTGTCACTTCTGATCAATTGAATGCATTCCTACAGAACACAATTATACATTTCTTTAAAATATATATATTACTGACCCTAAACTTTTAGGACAATCTGACTCTTAGGTTTTCACTTAAATTGTTCCTAATAAAATACTCCAGAAAATATTGCTTCTACCCACAGTTGCCATCTCCATACGACTCCGATAAAACACACATCTCGCTCTCAAAGACAGATCTCTTTGTGCTGACGCTAACGGCTGTTTTCTGAGGTGTCACTGTGACACATGACTGCATTTCACAGAGCGTCAACAGTTCAGAGAGAATGATACACTCCAGAGAGCCACAGCTGATTTGAGCCCCGGGGCAATGAAGTGTGAGAGAGACTCTCCCAGCAGTCAACAACATCCGACCACCGGTCCTCTTCATTCAGCAATTAAATCCACTGCACACTGTTGCATGAAATTGTCTGATGTGGTTTAACGGATAATGGTCGGTGGAGCACTGATGCTGCTGAATCATTTCAATGTGGCTTGTGCTGATATGGAATTTATAAACACAAGATGTGTTTACTTTCCCCAGAAAGCTGAGTTTCCCATCTCTGGATACGATTGTTATGATTTGGTGGTTTCAAGAGGCAAACATGGTGGTGGTCTCATGGTTTCTGTAATATTTTTTACATGGTTTCATAAGATTTAATTCCTTGGTGACTTTCTAGTCCATGAACCATTGAAGTGAGGTGAGGAACCCAGGCATAAACAAGAAAGAACACGTGTTCACATTACAGACAGGTAAAAACAGACTGTGACAAGTTTAGGCAGGTAGCGGCAGGTTTCGTCAGGTGAGGCTGTGGATGGGTACGAGCGTAAGGCCGAGTTAGGCATGTGTGGACATGTATGAATGGCTCAGGACAGGCGAAGAGTGTTGTTTTTAATGCTTACCGAGCTGGCAGGTTCTGCCGGTCCAGAACGGAGGACACACACACTGGAAACCCTGTGGCATCTCTTGACACGTGGCCCCGCGCCCACAAGGATTGGAGTCACACTGCAACACTGCTGCAGACGAAAAGAACATGTTCTCTGTCTCATCATGTGATTTCACTGCCTTTAAATCTACGGATCTGTTCATCCATCCAGCAACTGTATCTACGCATCCTCCTGTCTGCCTAACTATCCTGCTGTTATCATCTATCTGTTCATCGCTCCCTCCATCTCTTGTATCTGTTCATCCTCCTATCTATCTATCTATCTATCTATCCATCTATTCATCTATCTATCTATCTATCTATCCTCTTGTCTGTTTGTCCATCTATCTGTCTGTCCGTCCGTCCGTCTATCTATCTATCTATCTATCTATCTATCTGTTTATCCATCCATCCATTCCTCCATCCATCCATCCATCTATCCATCCGTCTATCAGTCTGTCCGTCTGTCCGTCTGTCTGTCTGTCCGTCCGTCCGTCCGTCCGTCCGTCCGTCCGTCCGTCCGTCCGTCCGTCCGTCCGTCCGTCCGTCCGTCCGTCCGTCCGTCCGTCCGTCCGTCCGTCCGTCCGTCCGTCCGTCCGTCCGTCCGTCCGTCCGTCTGTCTTCCCATCTTTCTTGCCCTTAATACGTCTTGGATAATTTGCTTGGTTATTGTTTAAAAAAAGTTTAAGACGTTGCGACAGAAGAAACAAGTTAACATCTAAATCACTTCTGAGTCAGTTCCTTTGAATCCCACATTCTAAAACTATTTTGTTTTAAACTGACATGTCTATCATGTATCTGCTCTCAATGCAACCAAAACTTGCATGACTTTATCCCTGTGTAACAAACATTTTTGAAAATGTCAAAATCTTTTCAATAAACAGTTTTACTTTTTTTAAATGCATTTATCAGATTGCAATTTAAACCCAGGTCTCCTTGCATGCTAAACAAAATATTGACCACTATACTAGTGAGTCTAAAAAATATATGGTTCCATCAGTTTAAAAACAGGCCATTTTTGGGGGGTATTAGTGTCAGTCCTAATTCACTTAATGAATTAGGCCATGCCTAAACTGACAAGACCCTGTAAAAACACTGCACTGGCCTTAAAACAGTCAACCAATGTCCTCAAACCTGAGGAGCTCCTACAGCCTGATCTCTGAGACACATGATCACCTCTGCATCCTAGATGTGCGTGTGTGTGATTGCTGATTGTTTGTGCTGCAGTTAAGGAGCATTATTTTGGTGTAGATCTGACTAAAATTGGCTGCAGCAGTACAGGAAATAGCAGTTGCATTTGATTGGTGCTGATTGCAGTCGGTGCAGGTGTGTGTGCGTTTATATGCTTAACTACCGGAGGCACAGGAAGGTCCCGTCCAGCCCTGCGCACACACGCAGCTAAAGCCTGTTGGGTCTTCAACACATGTTCCACCATTCTCACATGGAGAGGAGAGACAGGCGTGCTCCACTGTTAAGGGAATCAGAGGAAATGATACACATCTGTGTCTTATATCCTGTGCTATCACCACCTGTATCAAAAGTGCTTATTGTATAGCTCTAATTTGTTTGGAGCAGAAAAGGCTCACTTCAACATTGAACATAAGAGTGCGTATTTTAAGCTGTTGTTATCTGTATTTGTCATCTTACAGTGATTCTTGGTTTGATGCTTCAAACTCCAGAGCAGTCTTGCTGTAAATTTATCTCTTATCAACACCTCACAGAGCTACATCAGAGATCACGTTAACACAGACTAAATTATCATTACCGAGGAGATAATTGGTCAGACTCATGCAGGGTGGCACAGCGAAAAATAAGAGCTTATAACATGCCGTGCTTCATCTAGGAGTGACAACATTCTGCAGATTTTATTCTCGCACAGCACATCTTTGAGGTGTGCTTGTAATAGGCTGTCAGGGTTGACAGACTTTATGGTTGTGTTTTATAGAGTCATCTCACCGATGTCACAATTGCGGCCACGGAAACCCTCCTGGCACACACACAGATACTCGTTGGGTTCAGTGTTGGTACATGTACCACCGTTCTTGCATGGCTGATGGTTACCACAATAATTCAGATCTGTATGCAAAAGAGAAAGAGATGTTTTTGCGGTTAGGAAAATCTGACAATTTATTATCTTGAAATTGATGTGTTTTAAAAAGGCAAATTCAAGTCGACACTAAATGAAAATTAACCTTTCTGAAAAGTGCATTCAATTGTATTGGTGCTAATATAAAACATTTTATGCATTAAGAAATAAATAGTGCTGTTGTAAAGGGTTTATCTGAGTGGTGTACACTCACATGAGTTGAACACTGTACTGTATAGTTTTCAGTAGTACTAGTAATAGTATTTCGCCATGCTGAAATGATGTAACTGGCAATGTTTCACTAAAATTTATGTCATGAGAATCCTAGTTGTGTAGTGTAGTGTTGTTTTGTGTTACGAAGAGCAAGAATTAGACTATGGAACACACTTATTATTGTGCTTTACCAGCAGAGCCACTTTACTCTCAACCAGTACAGTGGTGATTGCAAAATTTAGTATCAAACATCCATTTTCCATGATCCAATCAATTCCTGACGGATAAAATCAAGTCTCGTCACACATTTTTTCTTGTTAAATATTCTGTTTCACCAAATGTCACATTATGGTAATACACTGGGTTGTTTCATGTTGACTTAAGAAATAAAAAACAAAATTGTGGTAAAGACAAAACCAATGCAAATGTATCATCATTTAATTTTTCCTTGCAGCAAAAAAGAAAAATAAACAGCCCTCCAACAAACTTTGGCCAAATTAAAGCCACGTGATTCAAAGGACTGTTTTCTTACTCAGATTATATAAAAACGCCTATACACACAAACATACAAATCAGTATTAAATGATTTGTAAGAAAAACCTTTATTACATTTAAAACTGACTCAAAAAGTACTAAGCTATGTGCAAACAGATGGAATCCAATCCTGATCCACATGCCACCACTTCCAGCACTACAATATACCAACATCTGTAATAAGAACACATGTGACCTGCACTTTCACCCCTTTCCATCCATATGTCCCTAAAATGTACATGTACCACTGGGAACGGTTGCTTGTAGGAAAAGGATTTTCTAAACAATAATTTCAAGCTCAGACTCATGGGGTTACACAAAATGCCAGTTTGGTCTAGACACAAATTGAATTTGACGTCTCAGACTTTGTTTAAGTGTAGTTTACTTTATAAATCATACAAAATCTAACCAAGAATTCCTACGAGGTCATGCTTGAAGGGATGAGTTAAACTCAAATGGATTGATTCCTGAAGATTTACCCACAACAAGCAAGCATGCTTAACTGGAAGAATTATAACCACAACATACAAATAGACACACAAATTAAAACCAGTGCTATGATGGAAAATGATGCAGCCTGCATACTGGCTCCTGAGATCTGAGTTTAGAGGAAATGTGTGTGTGTGTGTGTATGTGTGTTTGTGAAAGCAATTGAGATCAAGCTAGTATCTACAGTTTTATGACCTCGATTCATCTGTCTGCATAGGTTTAGTCCTTCGTGTGTGTGTGTGTGTGTGTATATATTTATGTCTGTGTGAGGGTGTGACAGTACCATTCACACAACCGTTGAATGGCAAGAGCCTGTTTTAGCCTCCACCTCACGGCTCACGTTCTGTTTACCCAAGACTATCGGCTTACACCTCTACAAAGCCCTGACGAAACCCCACGCGTGGGTTCATATCAGCTAATCTGGATCTATTTACACAAACGTTGCCTACTCAGTAAGCAGTTAGCATGTCTTGGAATCAATCAATCTAATGACTCAGAATTTGTGGGCATGTGTGATAAAATATGTTGTCCGCTTTTCATTTTATTAATGCCAATGATTTTTTTATATGACATAACCATTTCATTTTCAACCTCTCTCCAAAACCCTGCCCTGCAAAGACACGACAGATGTTGTCAGAAATCCAGCACAAAATGATTGACAGGCAGACAACATTTCTGATAAAATAAAATGTTTTCCTATTAACATCTGTCAGGCAGTTTTTCTGATGAGTTGCAGGGCTACTCCAGCCATTTTTTTAAAATCCTGCCACCTGTCTCAAATAAACTTATAAATATCTTGGGTATTTTTCCCTAATAGTTTTATTCATTATAAAAGTTTGGGAACAGTAAGTTTTGTTTTTTATGTTTTGTTTTGAAAGAGAGAAAGAAAGAAAATAATATTTTTATTCAGCAAGAATGCATTAAATTGGTCAAAAGTGACAGTAAAGACATTTAGAATGTTAAAAAAAAAAAGATTTCTGTTCCAAATACTGTTCTTTTAAACTTCCTATTCATCAAAGAATCCTAAAATTCACGGTTTCCACAAAAATATTAAGCAACACAACTGTGTTCAACTGATCATAATAAGAAATGTTTGCATATCAGTATATTAGACTGGAGTAATGGCTGCTGAAAATTCAGATTTCTAAAATGTGTTAAAATAGAAAACAGTAATTTTGAATAGTAATATTTCACAATATTACAGTTTTATTTTTGATCAAATAAATGCAGCCTTGCTGAGCATAAGAGATTTCTTTTAAAAAATTAAAAATCTTACAACCCAAAACTTTTGAAAGGTATAGTGTACTGTATATTTAAATTATTTCTGACTGTCAAATTGAACCATCTTGTGAAATTTTGGGTCTTTGGTCTACTAATTTAAATAATCTTTTGTTGGTGATCAGTCACAGTTGTACAAACATTTTTAATAATGCTTACACCAGTCAATTTTTTAATGTTTCTTTTAAAAATGAATGTCACTGCTGTCATCAAGCTTACAGCTGTTGGTCTATGTTAAGTGAACGCTGTGTAAAGCATCATCTCTTCCATTGTTAACAGGGTGTGAGAAAAGTGTAGAAATCTGCTTCTGTCTGCTGTCCTTAAATATGCGCATATATTACAGCTACAGCTAAGGACAACTAAGTGTCATCCACATTTTTTTTTTCCTTTAAAAGCAACTCATTGTGTTACACGTAAGATAGAAAGTTAAATGATGAGATTAATCACAAGTAAATATTTAAAACTGATTGATGGCCCTAGTAATAAGAACAGTCATTTTTGCACACACACCCACCAGCATATTTCCTTGTCATCTCACCTTTGTCACAGAGCAGGCCGCCCCAATTTGTGTCACACACACACTTCCAGGGTTCAGTGCAAGTGCCGTGATCACACCCAGGAAACGTCTCACACTCATCGCACAGATCACCCTTCCAGCCATAATGACATCTACAGAGAGAGAAATTGGTTACAGCAGACAGGAAGTGAGAAAAAGACAAACAAAGGCAAGTAGGTGCTGAATATGGCATGCATCAGCGCTCGGTGGAGCTTGTAGAGAGGGTGTGATATTTCTGAAACCTGGACAGACTCACTTGCAATCTCCAGGCAGATCGCAGGAGCCGTGTTCCAAGTGACATCCCTGCTTACACACCGCTACAAGGATAACCATACATGCATACAGATGATTGATTTAGATTAATGATATGATGATCAAAATTATTCACTACAGACATCTTAAAAGTGCAGAGGAACATTTTCAAAACATGCATAACTGAATTAGACAAATACTTTAAAATGGACACATAATTTATTGCCAAATGCAACAGGTCATGATGTGACGCTCCTCTTACTTAACTATTGTTAACATAGTGCTTGCTAAATGTTTTGACTTAGGGTATGGTAGTAATATGGGCTCTTCCTTGATCATCTCAGGGGAGACATTTCTCTCTCCCTTAAGTTATTCTCTGCTGGAAAACGGATTTGGCCTCAATGGAATGTTGGAAAAGCATGTGAATAAATATTCCTGTAATCTAATTGTCATAGAAGGACAGAGTAAGTGCCGAACATGTTTTATCTTTACAATCTGCGAGACTTAAAGTGCCCCTTTTATGGATTTTTGAAAATTACCTTTCATGCAGTGTGTAACACAGCTGAAAGTGAATGAAAAAATCCTGCTAAGTTTTCAATCTGAAAGTGCACCGTGTATAAAGTTATTGTCTCTCAAAAGAAAGAGTCCACTCTGAATCATTGACTCTGAATCATTGAAATTAGTTGTTAAGAGTGTTTTTTGACCTTGCATGCATGTCAACCTGTTGTTGGGGACTCCCAAAACCAAAATATGAACCTTTCATAACCCATATTAAGGGCACTTTAAGAACACCTACTGAACATTTGCATTATAATATAATATAATATAATATAATATAATAATGAATTGTATTAATTTGAAATTTACCTAGATTTGTAACATAGAATAGAATAGAATAGAAAAAATGAATCTGGTTCACTTCATGACCTTGTTTTACTGAAAATTACATTGTTTAAACAACATTAAACCACATTCTGTAAAGCTTGTCTGATGAGTGAGCAACCAATGTGGGCAGGGCTTAAACAATAATCAGTTGTTATGTTTGTGTGTGAATAGCTTGAAGACCACAGTATTTAAAGACAATGTGCTGGAGCCACTCACCCTGTCTGCACTCTGCTCCAGTCCAGCCCTCCTTACACACCTTAGTACCAGAAGGATCACAGTCGAAATGGCCAAAAAAGTCATCTCGTGCTCGGCAGAGTTTGTTGCAGAGTGGGCCGTAGTAATTGGTGTCACAGCGGAATCGCAGGCGGTATTCCAGAGTGAATGTGCGGCCGTGATGCCGGAAGGACTGCCACTGCTCACCTGGGTTCAGCATGGAGGACAGCATCACTCGCTCTATTAATTCCTCCCTACCTGAGGGGGCAACAGACAGAGTAATGTATATGTATGTACTGTATATATGTGTATACAGTATACATAGATCTTTCTCATATTTTTCCTCCCCAAAAGGACATTGAAAAGCTATCAGATGATATGTGTTCGCAAAAGGACCTTAAAGGAATGTTCAGGGTTTGATACAATTTAAGATTTAAATGTAAATATGTTTTGTTTTGTTTTGTTTTTTTAAATTGACAGCTTAGTTTGACATGCCCCTTGTTTTTTTTTTTAAAGCAAGCTAAAACTTCTGTTGCAGTAAAGCACTTACAGTAGAAGTACATGTGGAACACAGGTGTTTTAAAAATAAAAATAAATAAATAAAACATCTTATAAATATTAAACATTATACACTACTATTTGAACGTTTGCAGTCAGAAAGATGTATTAATGCTTTTGCTTAATGCTCACCAAGGCATTTATTTGATCAAAAATACAGTAAAAACAATAATATTATAAAATATTACTACAATATAAAATAACTGTTTTGTATTTTATTATATTTTAAAAACTAATTTATTCCTGTGATGCAAAGCTGAATTTTCAGCAGCCATTACTCCAGTCTTCAGTTTCATACGATCCTTCAGAAGTCATTCTAATATGCTGATTTGTTGCTTAAGAAATATTTCTTATTATTATCAATGTTGAAAATAGTTGTGCTGCTTAATATTTTAAGCCACAATATATGTTTGTCAGAATTACCATGATATATGGTGACAGATTATTAGAAAGTTCAAAAGAACAGCATTTATTTGCAATAGTAAAGTTTTGTAACATTATAAATGCCTTTACTGTCACTTTTGATACATTTAATGTATCTTTGCTGAATAAAAGTATTATTTATTATTATTAGCCTATTTTTAATCTTACTGACCCCAGACAATTGACTGGTAGTTTACATGTTATCATGAGATTCGCATGAATCCAAATGTTGATCTTTGTGTTGTATCTAATTTTAACTTCACAAACTCTGTTGTCATGACAATTTCACAGAAAGAAAACTTGCCTAACAGATGAGATCATCTGGGCTTAAAAACAAAGGAATGAAAACAGCGAAGAGTAAAGGTGTTCAAACATAGATAAGTTTTCCTTAGCAACCCCACACACGCAATCAAAATAAACACATCAACCGCATACAGTGACCCCAAAAAGTATGTGGACCCTTAAGGCAGGTTCACACACACAGATCTGGACATGATTGTCTCATCCTCTTCTGTTAATGAACTGCAGTGTAAGCACAGTCAGTAATTACTGCTGTGGTCCATTTAAATATCATTCTACTACAGTCCATTAGAGATGTAAATGACTACAGCAGAGCTGCACTCATGCAGAAAACCTTGAGCTCAGTTTATCACTGACATGTTAAGGCACATGAATTTACATGAACATAAGTCTGATCTCTCTCGGGGATGTAAGATAACTATCACACAAGATCCATCAAACCCATAAGAAAGCAATTAAACACTCCTTCTCAATCCTGTGATCAGTGATTTTGGATTTAGAGAGTGGCTCAATGATAAGAGACGGTGAGACTGTCTTTGGTACACTGTGGTCCTTTATTAAAGCATTTGGTCATCGCAATCACATGATTCCAGAAATGATTGATCAAGAGGGCTGAAGACTGAACTACAAATGCTTTGGGATTCAGTGTGAGAATATGCAAATATATATATATATATATATATATATTTATATCTGTACAGAACCAGGGTAAAGCAACATTTAATTGGTCCCGTCACATGGGATGCTGAGCTAGAATTTGCATTCGACTGACCAAAAAGAACTGAATTGCAATTCAAAGACATTTAACAGTCAAAAGTATCCAAAATATATATAATTAGATTAAAGGGTTAGTTCACCCCAAAATGAAAATTCTGTCATTAATTACTCACCCTAATGTCGTTCCAAACCCGTGAGACCTTCGTTCATCATCTGAATACAAATTAAAATATTTTTTATTAAATCAGAGAGCTCTCTGACCCTCCAATAGACAGCAACGCAACTGCAATGTTCCCAGGTCCAGAAACGTAGTAAGGACATCGAGAGCAAAGCAGTCCATGTGACAGTCCATCAGTGGCTCAACTTCAATTTTGCGAAGCTACGAGAATACTTTTTGTGTGCAAAGAAAACAAAAATAACAATTTATTCAATAATTTTTCTCCCCAGAGTTACGTCTTCAGCTATTTTGAAGAGTACCCAAGAATGTAATCAGCACAGTGGGGGGGGGACATGAATGTAACCAGCGTAGTCAGTGTTTTATACACTTAGGGGAAAGCATGCGTATGCATTGTGATACTCTCCAAAATGGCGGAAGACGGTAACTCGGGGGAGAAGAATTGTTGAATAAAGTCATTATTTTTGTTTTCTTTGCATTCTAAAAGTATTCTCGTAGCTTTGCAAAACTGAAGTTAAGCCACTGATGTCACATGGACTGTTTTACCGATGTCCTTACTACGTTTCTGGACTTGGGAACATTACAGTTGCGTTGCTGTCTATGGGAGGGTCAGACAGCTCTCAGATTCCATCAAAAATATCTTAATTTGTGTTCCGAAGATATCTTACAGGTTTGGAACGACATGAGGATGAGTAATTAATGACTTTGAATTAATTAATTTTCATTTAGGGGTGAACTAACCCTTTAAATCAGGGGTGTCAAACTCAGTTCCTGGAGGGCCACAGCCCTGCAGAGTTTAGTTCAAGGCAAGGCAAGTTTATTTATATAGCACATTTCATACACAATGGTAATTCAAAGTGCTTTACATAAAAGAAAGTAAAATAATCATAAAAAATAATCATAACAATAAAACAAGAAATTTAAAAACTTTTATAATGATTAAAAAATTGATTTAAAATTAATTTAAAACAGTTAAAAATATAAAATGAGTATACATAAAATAACAGCGCAATCAAGTTCCAACCCTGCTCCAACACACATACCATGTAGTTTTCAAATAAGTCTAAAGGACCTGATTAGCTGGATCAGGTGTGTTTAATTAGGGTTGGAGCTAAACTCTGCAGGGCTGCGGCCCTCTAGGAATTGAGTTTGACACCCCTGCTTTAAGTTAATTTCAAGTTCATACTTACTGATAGTTATTTATTCCTATTTATTGTCTGATTTTTTTTAACATTCTTTTTTAACTGAATAAACATTTCAGCTAAGTTTAATACTGTCAGAACAATTACCAAATCAAACCAAAGCAAAGAAAAAAGACTTTGGCACAATGCTACATGTGCTCCATTACAATTTAATGTGGTGACTTGTTCAATTAAGTAACTTGGCTTATTTACTTATTCTTTTGCTTTTTTGTGCCTTTTTTGGTCACATACCTGTTTGAAAGCATTTTTGGATGTGTGCATATTACAATTAGGGCAGTCGTGGCCTAATGGATAGCGAGTCGGACTTGTAACCCAAAAGTCGCGGGTTCGAGTCTCAGGTCCGGCAGGGATTGTAGGTGGGGAGAGTGAATATCCAGCGCTCTCTCCACCTTCAATACCACGACTGAGGTGAGACCTTTGAGCAAGGCACTGAACCCCCAACAGCTCCCTGGGTGCCTTGCATTTTTCTGCGTTTGAACAATGAAGCGATCCTGGCATGCCACCTGTTCTGTGTTCGGATGTACAGGCTCACAGGTGTCCTTACACAGAAACCCAGCTTCATAGCATAAACGACGGTAACTCGGGGGAGAAGAATTGTTGAATAAAGTCATTATTTTTGTTTTCTTTGCATTCTAAAAGTATTCTCGTAGCTTTGCAAAACTGAAGTTAAGCCACTGATGTCACATGGACTGTTTTACCGATGTCCTTACTACGTTTCTGGACTTGGGAACATTACAGTTGCGTTGCTGTCTATGGGAGGGTCAGACAGCTCTCAGATTCCATCAAAAATATCTTAATTTGTGTTCCGAAGATATCTTACAGGTTTGGAACGACATGAGGATGAGTAATTAATGACTTTGAATTAATTAATTTTCATTTAGGGGTGAACTAACCCTTTAAATCAGGGGTGTCAAACTCAGTTCCTGGAGGGCCACAGCCCTGCAGAGTTTAGTTCAAGGCAAGGCAAGTTTATTTATATAGCACATTTCATACACAATGGTAATTCAAAGTGCTTTACATAAAAGAAAGTAAAATAATCATAAAAAATAATCATAACAATAAAACAAGAAATTTAAAAACTTTTATAATGATTAAAAAATTGATTTAAAATTAATTTAAAACAGTTAAAAATATAAAATGAGTATACATAAAATAACAGCGCAATCAAGTTCCAACCCTGCTCCAACACACATACCATGTAGTTTTCAAATAAGTCTAAAGGACCTGATTAGCTGGATCAGGTGTGTTTAATTAGGGTTGGAGCTAAACTCTGCAGGGCTGCGGCCCTCTAGGAATTGAGTTTGACACCCCTGCTTTAAGTTAATTTCAAGTTCATACTTACTGATAGTTATTTATTCCTATTTATTGTCTGATTTTTTTTAACATTCTTTTTTAACTGAATAAACATTTCAGCTAAGTTTAATACTGTCAGAACAATTACCAAATCAAACCAAAGCAAAGAAAAAAGACTTTGGCACAATGCTACATGTGCTCCATTACAATTTAATGTGGTGACTTGTTCAATTAAGTAACTTGGCTTATTTACTTATTCTTTTGCTTTTTTGTGCCTTTTTTGGTCACATACCTGTTTGAAAGCATTTTTGGATGTGTGCATATTACAATTAGGGCAGTCGTGGCCTAATGGATAGCGAGTCGGACTTGTAACCCAAAAGTCGCGGGTTCGAGTCTCAGGTCCGGCAGGGATTGTAGGTGGGGAGAGTGAATATCCAGCGCTCTCTCCACCTTCAATACCACGACTGAGGTGAGACCTTTGAGCAAGGCACTGAACCCCCAACAGCTCCCTGGGTGCCTTGCATTTTTCTGCGTTTGAACAATGAAGCGATCCTGGCATGCCACCTGTTCTGTGTTCGGATGTACAGGCTCACAGGTGTCCTTACACAGAAACCCAGCTTCATAGCATAAACACAGCCCTGAGTGAGAAGCAGCAGTCCGCCATTACTGGAGATATACAATTGCCTTGTCCAAATACCCACACTTGCGGTCTTGGCCACTTGAGAGCGCGTCCGGAGCGGTATTCGAGGCTCTCGTGAGAGGTCACGGAAACCTTTCCAATGTATGTGAAATATTAATAATAATTAGATATTACATATAATTTGGTAGTAAAACAAAGAGTTGCATGTTTTATTGGTGCAAATGAGTAGTGGTGATAATTACTTTTTACAACATTTGCAACTGCTTTTTATCACTAGAAGCACCACAAAATTAAATTGTCATCTGATATAGGGACTACTGAACAGACATTTAGAAGTTGATTTTAAAATGCAAAAGTATTGAAAATAAAAATAAAGCTCTGTAAACACTTGCATTTTTACAACACTATAAGTGTGTCCCATCAGGTAATGAAAAGTTCTACACACACTTGTGGTCTTCATGCTCACTTGAACACTTGGACCAAATACAGGAAATACGTCATAGAAGTAGTCAAGTGGTCAAGTGCAAAGACCGCAAGTGTGGGTATTTGGACAAGGCAAAAGTCAGCGCCATTGTTCCTTCCTACTCGGGAGAAATTGCGATTGTGGGAGAAATCGTATTTCCTATCGTGTTCCCCCCTCGTGCTTTGCATGGTGGGTAAACTAAACACGCTACTGCAAGTGGGACTGGTAAAGTTTGTAATAGCATGCGATGGCACCATGAGACCAGCTATTTCGTCATTTTTATCTCGCCGTGCTCCTGTCTGTGTGATTCATAAACGCGCATTTATTATGCACGGTGCAATCAGATGACTGACTTTTAAACCGAGTACGTTTTCTGTAAAGATAACATGCTCGTACTAATAGTGGACTGTTTATTTGCAAAGGACAGCACCAGTATTGCTACAGTACTGTAGCATGAGCTTTTGAAACTCTGCCCTCTTCTCCGGGAGCACCAGCTCATTTGCATTTAAAGGGAAAGACACGAAAACGGCGTTTTGGCTCATACTCTAAAAGTGGCAATTTTAACAAACTATAAAAAATTATCTGTAGGGTATTTTGAGCTAAAACTTCACACACACTCTGGGGACATCAGAGACTTGTTTAACATCTTGTAAAAAGGGCATAATAGGTCACCTTTAAAGAGGTCATGAACTGCCATTTTTATTATTTTGTACTGTTCTCTGAGGTCCCCTTATAATGTTATCAACACTTTTACATCAAAAAACATAACTAAGAAGGCTATTCTCTGTCCTATTTTGACCCCGCTCATCAGAACACTCTGTTTGAATAGGTGTGGCAGATTGTAGACTTGGAAGAAAACACCCACTGCTATGATTGGCTAACAGTTGTGTATGTTTGACAGCCTGCATCCTTCACAGATGGACACTGCTGTGATTTAGGTTAAAAATGCATACATTAAATACTCAGTACATATCAAATGATCTGTAATAACAGACAAAGCAATAGTGATCACTTAATAAAAACAGTTACACTTGTGTGTTGCGACATTACTGTCGTATCCAATATAGTCGGCACAGCATCGTCTGTTAGTTTCAATCTTTCTGAAAATCCTGCATCGAATTGTGCTCTGTTTGTAAAAGAATCTGCGGTAAAATGAAGTGAACAAAGGACCAAGTTAAAAATACAGTTTATCCACTCTTTCCTAATGTTGGGATCAGAAGAAGGGCAATGCAAAGACGGTGTTTTTCCACAACTTGGCACTGCACAGCATCTTGTTGCCTTCGAAGCCATCTTTATCTTTTTATTTCTGCGTAGACCTGCATTTGCCACCCTCGTTAATTCCACCACATACGTGAACCGATGGGCGGGGCTAAACAGGCAGCGATGTAGAAGCAGGTGTTGATCTTCTTCTATACGGAAGTGGTGTTTAGCCGCACTAGTACGTCATAAAGTGGCACATTCCACAACCTGTCATTTTGGTAGACTGGCTTCAATATAAGCTGTTTTTAGACTAACGAGAAAGTTTTGAGTTCTGAAACTTATAGGATGTTTTTATAGTAGAGATAGATCAAGGGAATTATGAGGTAGGGAGTGGGGCCCCCTTGGTCCGTTTGTGATCGCGTTCCGGGGTGGGGGTGGAGGTTGGGGTTGGTTCCTCTTGGTCCGTTCTCAATCGCGGGGCCCCCTCAAAGCACGGGACCAAAGGATGGCCCTGCTCATGTTGTATAAAAATACTGTATGTTTATGGGTAATACATACCATATATATATATTAAATTACACTTTCAGCAGTCATATGAATTTATTTGAGGGTTACCCCATTTTATTTATATTACCATGAATAAAAAATACAAAGTGCTATTCTCCGGCATGTTTGCTCAGTTATTCTGTATTTTATTTCCAGAATTTTTATAATAAAAAAAAAATTACTTGCGATTTAAAGTCATTCTTCATGTAATTCTTAATGGTGCACAACCCTGGACAGAAGATGTTTCGAAGATGATGAAATAAATGAGAAACTGAACAACACATGTCCTTGGCCCTTTCTTTCTCAAGACTTTTTCAAGGACACAATGGGTCAGGACGGACTTTGTTAAAGCTTGTTAAAGCTATCTGGCACTCAGATACATGGCTGTATTATAATCCAGAGTTGGCAGGAAAAAAAACGGCTCTACAATTCCAAACTCATGTCATTTCAACTCCCGGATCAGCTCACCTAAGCCTCACCTCACCAGAGACAAGCTGTAAATCCAATGAACGAGAGAAGGGATGGGTATAGCAAATGAAAAGACATGACAGGAGCTGGAGGGCAGTGAGAATGTGAGATTTAGAGAGAGAAGAGAAACAGAGAGATTTAAAAGAGAAACGAAGAGAAAATTACATTAAAAGAGAACAAGAATTCAGGAAAAAAGACAGAAAGTTTATGAGAAAGACCAAAAGAGGAGATGAGAGAAGTAGATGCGCCTGCATGTTTGAGAAACAAATTAAGTTTGGTTATTTATGAATATGAAGTGGCAATATCCAAGTGATTAAAATGTATCTCAGTGTTGTCTGAAGCATGCACATGTGTGTAATTTATTCATTAAATAGTCCACCATTATTGTGCATGAGAACATAATCAGTGTGTGTGATTGTGTGTGTGCAAAATCCAGCAACATATTTTCAGTAATGGAGCTTTTCTTCAATTATAAGGAGAAACAATCAGAAAGCAACACAGGAAATGAAAGAGTCATGGAGACTGACCCCGTGCATTACTCAGTTCTCTTGTAATCCCCAGAAGACAGCATGAGGGGTAAATACGGATTGACTGTCTGTTGTTGGCGATGTCCTTCTTTTCATTCTTTCTTTCTCTCTGCTATTATATTGCTACAAATCGTTTCTGTGAGGACACATATGATCCATGGATTTTTATTTTATTTAGTCACGCACACACACAGACACACACGTATCATCATACCTGCCTCTGATGTTTCATTGTCATGGTCCAGAGCCTCGATCACCAGAGAAAACGATTTCTAGACAAAGGAAAATAAACAAGGAAATGCATGTCAGTGCTTTTTATATTGCAACATGTACACGATACACCAAAAATGCTAAAACAATCCTGCAAATGCAGTAGAAATAATACATAATTTAGGGTAGAGTCTCAGTTTCTCAGAATTCTTTTTTTTTTTCACCATTTTATCATCAATCCTATAAAAAATCCTAATTTGGATTGCTTAGAAAAGTAACAGTGCGGTCTGCAAAATAAGTCACATGATCTGAGCAAATAAGGGACGAATTATGTGCCAAAGTTGAATAATTTGCTTGTGAAAAAGAAGTGTGCATAATTGTATTGAATATGTACTTGCAGTGTATTTCAAATCATAAAAAGTATATTAAAAAAAAAACTGTACAGATAATCTTGCATATAATATAATATTAGTGAAATAAAATGCCACTTAAGAGAGTAGACTTTCAGGACTGTTTCTTAAACACAAGTTTCTTAAGCACACTTTAAAAAGTGCAAACTGAAAGTTTTAAAGTATATATTAAATCATTATTTTGAAATAATATGTTGTTGTGCTTTAAAGTATTACACCAGAATTACATACTAAAGCACATATAAAGTACTTGATTATAATTTTACCTGTAGTGTGTTATTCAATATTACATTTAAAGTTAAGGTATTTTAAATGTACTAAATTACGACTCCATTACAAATGCGTAATTACAAATATATTTTAATACATTATGTAAAAGCTTCAATAAAAATGGCATTAAAGTATATTTTAGTTTGCCAGAAATGTGTGTAAGTACACAACCATATTTCAAAGGCAAGAAGTAATTGTGAAATTACATAAAGTTGTACTATTTAAATGGGTCAAAAAAGCACTCTAAAGTTCAGATAATTGCATTTAATATAAAATTTAATTATAATATGTTTTTCATTTAATTGCAAATAACATGCAATTAAGTGTCTGAAAACTAATTTAATGCTAATTTAATAGTGAGAATTGGTCCCTTGTTACAGTTTTTTCAGTAATAATAAAAGCATGCTAAACTGTACTTCTTTTTCACAAGGGGTTAAGGGTTTGTTCTATAGTAAACACCACCAATAAAGTACAGATGTGTTTGTGATGTGCTTTTCATGCTGAAATTTGCTACTGGATCTCATGGTTTGAGCTTTTCCTCTGATAGCTACATCTCTAAAGTCCAGTGGGGGAACAGATGGTGACACTGAAAACAACAGAAATCCCAGAAAACAGAAGAATGTCACCATTGATTTGCGGCAGCACCGAGACCAAGCCTCTCTGCAGACTAAATACAGTACCAATCATCCCCAGACAACTGACAGTCATGAGTACTTAAACAAATAGAGCACTTCAAACACTATTGAACAAGCGGCTGCAAGATCACAACGTGATTTAAAAGGGGAGCTGACAAATTCATGAGAGCATCAACGAGTAGAAAAAGACAGACAGGGACGAAGAAAAAAAAGAGAGGAGGACAATTTTCGTCTTCCTCCCTGTGTCCCCTAAATGAATAATTCAAAGCCACACTCTCGTTCTCCAGTGAGAGGTCCAAACCCTGCCATGCAAATGACGCAGCTGCAGCATTCTGGGTAGCGAAACTCTAAAAGGCAGTGTGGATGTACGGTCACGCCTGTCTCGTAAGTGGCCACCACAGAGGAGAGGAGCTGAGCAAGGGACGGAGAGAGAAGACATGAGAGGCGTAGGAACGATTGGCACGAGTGAGGGAGCTTGATAAAAGTGCTGTTATAAGGGTTGAGAGAACATGATTCAGTGATTGAATGACTGACTGGGAAACGGACATGAGATGAAGAAGAATTGCTTCATGTGACTGAAAAGCATCTTGCATTAAATACACACAACAGAGCTTAAGCTTCATAATTAAATTCCCGATTCAACAGCACATGCATAAAAAAACTGACTTCAATTGCCGCAGCTCAAACGATAAAAGCTCTTCCATGTAAATGTGAGTTTTTGTCACTAGCCATGATTGTGACAATTAGCATTCCCATATCCATTAGCATTTCCACTCATCTCAATGGCAGGTGCTTGACTAGCACTATATTTAAATATTATTATATGAAAATATAAATATGTAACTTAGATTTAAATGTTTCTTGCAAATACATTTAGTTCAATAATGTTTAATCAGAATACACTGCTATTTTGAAATGATCATCAATGCTGAAAGATGTGTTTCAACCCTGAATGGTGTACTAATAGTTACTCGCATTAAACATAATGAGGTCAAGTCACAATGTAGCGTTTGAAAGGTTTCTCATGGAAAAATGCCTACTACTCACTATTTTAAAGGTTTATTCAGTGGTTAGTAGTTAACAACTACTGTTTACTTACTATTTTAAATGTTCATTTAGCAGTTCAGTAATTAAAAATGTAGAGTCATCTGAATGGTATACACTCAAGAACATACATACTCAAAATAGTTTTCTATAAAAAAGTGTTTTAGTTATGTAGATGCAGTTCACCCTCCTTAAAGGGATAGTTCATCCAAAAATGAACATTCTGTCATCATTTACTCACCTTCCATGTGGAAGCCCGCTTCCGCCACTGAATAAAAAAAAAAAAAGTAATTGCAAGTTTTTATCACAATTTTGACTTTTTTTCAGAATTGCATAATACAAACTCACAATTCTGCCTTTTTTCTTCCAAATGCGAGTTTATATCTCACAATTCTGCCTTTTTTTCTCAGAATTGTGAGATATATACTCGCAATTGTGAGTTCTAAAATCTAATTCTTAGGGGGAAAAAGACATATGTTCTCAGAACTGCGAGTTTAGGCTATATCTCACAATTCTGACTTAATAACTCGTAATTGCATTTTATAAAGCCAGAACTCGCAATTCTGAGAAAAGTCACAATTTCGAGATAAAAACTCAAAATTCTGAAAAAAAAGTCGGAATTGTGAGTTTATATCTCACAATTCTGACTTTCTCCGAATTGCGACTTTATTTCTCAGAATTGCAAGTTTAAATCTTGCAATTGCGAGTTTATATCATGCAATACTGACTTTATAACTTGCAACTGTACATTTAAATTTCGCAATTCTGAGTTTTTTCTCACAATTGTGAGTTTTTGTCATGTAATACTGGCTTTAGGACTCACAACTGCAAGATTATATCATGCAGTTCTGAGAGAAATGTCAGAACTGCGAGTTTATATCTCATAATTCTGACTTTATAACTCCCAATTGCGAGTTTATATCTCATATCTCTGAGAAAAAATGTCAGAATTGCGAGGTTTTTTTTATCATGCAATTTTGAGAAAAAAACACGAATTACAAGATTAAACTCGTAATTGTGAGAAAAAAAGACAAAATTGTAAGATAAAAACTCGCAATTACCTTTTTTTTTTGTCAGTGGCGGAAACGGGCTTCCATTCCTTCATGTTGTTCCAAACCTGTATGAGATTTCTTCTGTTGAACATAAAAGAAGATATTTTGAAGAATATGGGGAACCAAACAGTTGATGGACCCCACTAACCTCCATATTATATATATATGATATATATTACAATTTCTATAAATATATATTACAATGGAAGTCAATGGGAACCATCAACTTTGTTTGGTTACACAATTTCTTAAAAATATCCTTTTTGTGTGTGTTCACAAGAAGAAAGAAATGTATACAGGTTTGGAACAAGTTGAGGTTGAGCAAATTAGGATTTTTTAGTTTAACTACATACAACTATAGATACATTATCTGTTTAATGTATTTTGTCAGTCCTCATGCTCATTGGCTGCTAATAGATAAAAAAAAACCTACTGAAAATGCCTTTAAAAAATAGTAGGCAGTATACACAGTGTATACTATACAATGCAGTATTACTGCTCCACCTAAATCTCATTGGTCTAAAATCCTGCTCCGCACAACTATTAATCATATACATTATGTTGTATTACAGCATCGCACAGCACTTTTTGCTTTCTGTGTGGACAATCAAATTACTTGTTGCTAAAACCTCTCATGTATTTCCTGGTAAGAACACAATCTACAAACTAAGTATAAATCAGTATAAAACAACAGTACGACAGGTATGTGTTAGCTAATGCTAAGTATCTTATAAATGTTTTATATAATAAGCTAACAGTCATTACACAATGTAAACAACATGTTTCACATCCTTAATGCCCACTTCAGAGACAAAGACAGCACTGAGATGAAAACACATTTGCACTTTATTACTCCAGAGATGTGATTTGTGTTGTAACAGCACATACACAATCTCTCTCACACATATTTGCTCACTCAAATGAGTAATAGCTTTCCACAATTGCTCTTCACAACAGCACTCTTAAAAATAACATCCAGCACTACATACCCTTTCTTTTTCCTCTTAACACATTCACACACACACACACACACACACACACACACACAGCATGCCCTCAGTGCCCTAACAAGCTCGAAACATTCACAGCACCCACACCCTTAAATAAACAACCAGAACAAAGGCAAATTTCTCAGACACACAAACAAAAATGTCCACCTACAGTGGTCCCCTCTTAGGCCCTGGAGCCCTCTCTCAGCCTCCTGCAATGAGATAACCCAAACCACTCAAGCTCAGTGTTTGACACCCTCACACACACACACACACACACACACACACGCACGCATGCATGCACAAGCAAGCCTTATGCCGAGTTCACACTGCACGATTTTAGCCCGATTTTTCACTCGCCGACAGGTTTTGCGAAATCGTCAACAAATGCCCGAAATCGGAGGCAAATCGGTGCTCGTTCACGCGAGTGACAATCACGCAGTGTGAATTATCAATGACGCGATCTGAGGTAATCGCCGACACGTCGCCGACGCCCGCAAAATATTTGCCATGCTACATTACCTCCAACTCTCTTTGCAGAACACCCAATCCCTGTTCTTTTTAATCTGTTTTTCTTTTTCTCCTTGTAGCTGGAAATCAGCTCACACACAATTTGCGGGCTATAGGCTATATATTTTTTTTAATAATTCCAGTCTCGCTCGAGAACTTCGGTCTGACGCACGCGGGTTCTCGCGTTATTTCCTTATTACTTCTCGCGTGTGTTTTGTTGTGAAACGTAGTTTGCGGACCAGACAGAGCTGTCGGCGATTCTTCCTATTGTTAAGTCATGCAGTGTGAAACCCCCTGTCGCCGATCCATCGTGCAATGTGAACACAGCAGCAACTGAATGCTACCCCAGATAGTCACGCAGTGTGAAAACAACGGCGATCCGACGAGTTTGAAAATCATGCAGTGTGAACTCGGCATAAGCCCAGACTGTCTATCCCCATTATCAAAAACATAACTCAAAAACTTAACTCTCTTTCTCTCTCTCTCTTTCTCTCTCTCTCAATTTTTGAGTGTTAACAATGGTGCTAGAGGGCTAAAAATTAATTAGCACAAATCAAAAAGTATAAAACAAAATTGTGTATTATATAAATATAGCGGTGTGTACCACAGCACACAACACATAGCTACACATAAAACTGAATTAATCTGTGGTTTTTAATGAATTTGGCAAGCCAATGAAAGTCACTTGCTTCATATCTGAATTAATCAGCCATTTGAATTAATCAGTTGAATGAATGGCTGAATGACTCACTCATTAAAAGAGTGACTTGGCACCACTTAATGGCAGTTTTGGTATCATATTGAGAGTATCATTTTTTTTTAAATACTTTCATATTTCATATTTCATATTCATCATTAAAAAACATTATTTCCCTTTCTTTGTCATATCTTTGCACATCATGTAATTAGATTAAAAATGTTATTCGCTTGTGTGGTCCTGGTATTCCCTACTTTATAGGGCCCAAATGGGGACATGGATAGTAATGCCAGTAAATTTTGACCTTTTGAGGACATTTTTTGAGGGGGGTGGGGGCCTATGAGGAAACAAGCTTATAAATCATACAGAATGATACATGTTCCATGCATTGTGTGATGGTATAACAACAACTTATACCAAATTAAATAACTACAGTTTACATTATCATTATAGTAAAGTGAATAAATAAAATAATATAATATAATATATAATATATAATAATGGCATGGGAGCAAAACACAACAACACAGGAACACAGGTCTGACATGGGCATGACAATAATATAATATAATATAATATAATATAATATAATATAAAATAACATATAATAATATAATATAATATAATATAATATAATAATTAAAGCATTTAAACTGAAATCTGTCAGCTAAATATAAAAAAAAAAAACGTGAACGTGTGAATTCTTTTATAGTCATCTAAACATCCCCATGCAGAGTTTGCACACTACCAGTGTTAATTTCGTCAGCGAAGACGACGACAAAAAATATTCGTTAACGAAAATTTTTTTTCTGTGACTAAGACTAGAGGTTGACAAGCTAAAACTAATATCTGATGACGATATTATGATGAAATTTATGCCGTGTCTTCGTTAACTAGACGAGACGGGACTATATGTTATTTGAGGACTACAGGACATTCAAAATACATCCTATAGAATAGGCTAACTGTCCTCTTTCAAAATGTGCGTCCCTGTCATTAGATTGCAATCGGATAAGGGGCGTTTGCATATTTAATCTCAGTATGGCAGCCGCAGTGGATGGATAGGCTACCAAAACGCGAACTAGCGAT
>NW_015623500.1:878652-882301 GCF_001515625.1 Sinocyclocheilus rhinocerous | reverse complement strand
CTCTCTCTCTCTTTCTCTCTCTCTCAATTTTTGAGTGTTAACAATGGTGCTAGAGGGCTAAAAATTAATTAGCACAAATCAAAAAGTATAAAACAAAATTGTGTATTATATAAATATAGCGGTGTGTACCACAGCACACAACACATAGCTACACATAAAACTGAATTAATCTGTGGTTTTTAATGAATTTGGCAAGCCAATGAAAGTCACTTGCTTCATATCTGAATTAATCAGCCATTTGAATTAATCAGTTGAATGAATGGCTGAATGACTCACTCATTAAAAGAGTGACTTGGCACCACTTAATGGCAGTTTTGGTATCATATTGAGAGTATCATTTTTTTTTAAATACTTTCATATTTCATTCATATTTCATATTCATCATTAAAAAACATTATTTCCCTTTCTTTGTCATATCTTTGCACATCATGTAATTAGATTAAAAATGTTATTCGCTTGTGTGGTCCTGGTATTCCCTACTTTATAGGGCCCAAATGGGGACATGGATAGTAATGCCAGTAAATTTTGACCTTTTGAGGACATTTTTTGAGGGGGGTGGGGGCCTATGAGGAAACAAGCTTATAAATCATACAGAATGATACATGTTCCATGCATTGTGTGATGGTATAACAACAACTTATACCAAATTAAATAACTACAGTTTACATTATCATTATAGTAAAGTGAATAAATAAAATAATATAATATAATATATAATATATAATAATGGCATGGGAGCAAAACACAACAACACAGGAACACAGGTCTGACATGGGCATGACAATAATATAATATAATATAATATAATATAATATAATATAATATAATATAAATTGTCATTCTAAAGCATTATGAACTTGTTGCTTTATGTTTTTGTCCATATAATGAAAGTCATTTGGGTCCAAAAACAGTGCTGGACTCCACTGACTTTTATTGTAAAAACATAAAATAAAATTATAATAATAATAAAAAAAAGATTTTACAAAAATTCTAAATATCTTCTTTTTTTGTTCCTCAGAAGAAAATCATACAGGTTTGGAGTGACATGAGGGTGAGTAAATAACAACATCATTTTAAGTTTTGATGAACTATCCCTTTAAATACATACCACATCATATGTGGGCTCTGCGCATATTTTCCAGGATTTGTGATATCACAAATACTGACGAATGGGATGAGACCTGGTTGAGCTGCACTAGAGAAAGCAACGAGTGTTATCACTATGTCGGAGACACGCTAGCTTTCCCAAGGCAGACGTGGTTACAATCATCTGGGTTTAAATCGCACTCATATTGATTTGATTTTGACGCAATATTTACACTGGCCCAGCTAACCAATCACAGCACATTTCGTATTTCAGAAGGCGGCCCTTCATTTGATACAGGAACTATTCGAGCCGTTCGTGCCAGACTGGGGAGAGAGGTGTTGTAATAATGTAAAATATGTGAAAAATAATGTGTTTTTCGAACAATCTAGTATGAGAGACTGTTCTAGTACACCCCCAAAACAAAATTAAGACTTTGTAAAAGAGCATAATAGGACCCCTTTAAATAAGTAATATTTTAAAGAATGGCCAATTCAAACCTCAGTCATGTGTCGACAGGGTCCTTATAACTGCACACCTGATGGGAAAATAAGATGTTGAGAAATATAATTTGGCTGTAATAAAAATTAACTTAAGTGAGGCTGATTTGTGTTAAGCCCGTCATGTTTGTGTGTATCCGAGTGTGTTTGTACTGCCAGTGTGTGTAATGTCTGTTGTCTGTTGTGTGTGTGGGTTTAGGAAGCCACTGATATTCTCAGCACAAAGTCTGTGTTTTGGCTCTGGGACATCCTGGCAGAAGAGATGAGGCAAAAGAACAGAGAAGTTAGGAAGTGACGCTCTCTAAAACAAAACCACACTAACACACACCCATTACATCAGCGTTGGTCGGTCCCCAGACCTTTGTCTCCTCTTTCTCTGTTCCTCTATTCTCTCTCTCTATCAGGCTGCATCAGCACAGAGTAAGCCAACGGCAGTGGCAGTGCCAAGGTCAGAGACAGGCGTACACACAAAACACACAGGTGAGTGAACCACACACGTGCAGGAAGGGTGTACGGGTATTTCTTGTAACAGGTCAAGTTCAGAAATCTGCTAAATCACTGTTCCCCTGCTCTACCACACCTCTGGCTCTAGATCAACTACTGTCATTTCCGTTCTAGCTAATTTATCTGTGATGCAAGTTTTACGTCTTCACGTTGTAATTAATGAGTCATGGGTCACTAATCATCAAAACAGGCATAAGTGTTTTAACAAGAACTTAATGTTATCTCTTTTGAGAAATTCTGAAGGCAAATAATGGATGATACCTTTTCAAAAGAGTACTAAGGTGGTAGAGTCAATGGGCAGAATGGACTGTTGTATTAATTGCATCTTAAAACCAGGGGTTTTCAAACTTTTTGATGCCTTGGACACCCAAATACGATGATCCCATTGTAAAGAACACCCTTACTAAAATAAGAAAGCACCTGTATATGTCCATGTATAAATGACATTTATATTGTTTGAGAAACATATTGGCAACTCTTTATTGGTTCTGTTTGTTAACATTTAGTAACATTAGTTAACTACATTAGTTAACCTGAACAATAAAAATATGTCTAAAACATTTATTAATCTTAGTTAATGTTCATTAAAAACATTTACTAATACATTATTAAAATAAAAAATTATATCTGTTAATATTGTTTAATGGGCCTGAGCTATATTGAACTAACAAAGAACAGTTGTATTTTTATTACCTAATATTTACAAAGATAAAACATTTATAAAACAAAGATTTACATTCATAAATATACTGTAACAAATGTTTTGTGCATTGTTAGTTAATGTTAGTTAATGCATTAACCAATGTTAACAAATAGGACCTTACTGTAAAGTGTTACCAAATATTTTGTGCATATTATACTTTTATATTTGCCATTAAAGTAAATTATTTAAAAAATATTGGGAAATATTTAATTGTATTAAGTTAACAGAATATGTTTTTCTGTACAAACTGTTAAACGTAAATCGATAAAAGTACCATTTTACTACCATGGCACATTTAAAAAAAAACACAAATATTGTGTAGTTCTCATCAAATATGTTCTTTATATTAATTTAAACCTTTCTTTTAATTAAAATTAAACCATTTCTTAGAAAAAAACTAATGTAATAAAATTAACTAATAGATTATATATTAATTTACTTTTTTTCATTTAGCAGGATTAGAGATCAAATTAAGCTTTAATCCACGTCCATATAGTGTGTGCTCATAAAAAAAATATATATATATATACCGGTATATATTGCCAACATCAAATATATGAGTAAAGTAAAGACACGAAACGATCGGTCTGTGCAAGAAACTGAACAGTATTTATATAGTTTTTTTACCTCTGATTTTCACCGTAATGTCTGAACTGTCCTGAGTGCAAATGGACCATTGACACTCTATCTACAATCTCAATTGGGAGTGTAAATGGTCCATTTGAGAGATAGGTGGCGGTAATGCACTTATAAGTCTGCGATCCGCCGTAAGGGAAGAAGAAGACGCCTCACGCGCAGGCTGAAGAAGAAGACGCAAAGGTGCTCAGGACAGTTCAGACATTGCGGTGAAAATCAGAG
>NW_015623500.1:872657-875517 GCF_001515625.1 Sinocyclocheilus rhinocerous | reverse complement strand
GTTTAATTTGGTTTTGTTTGTGTATGTTTTATGACTCTCAAAGCCGTGATTCCCATCCACTGACATTATAGGTTGGACTGCAACGGTTTGAGTTAAAAATCTAATAAATCTCAATTTCGAAAAATGTATCCTTATGACTGGTTTTGTGGCCCAGGGTCACATATTTAATACATTAATGGTGTCTTAAAATTTTAAGCTTTAAGGCTGTAACTTTGACAGATAGCTATAATTATTCCTTTGTGCTCATGCAGTGATCTTGAGACCTGTGGGAACCATCGAAACAAGACCAAAGACTGTCCCATTTCAAAACACAAACAAATACATCATATCCTGTTTATGATCTGTGCCTGTTTCTCACACAATCATGCCTAATCACACACACCCAAAATACATTAAATAAACTAGTAAATTAACGAAAAGACAAATAGATGCCGGAAAATCCAATTGTAAACAGCATCAAGCAGATAAGATAAGGCTCAGAGACAAAACTCTCCAGTTTTAGCACTCAGGACAATAGTAGCAGGAGTGTGTGTGTCTCTGTGCGCAGGTGAGCATCGAATGATTTACTTCAGCCCCCATTGTGTCTCCTCTGACATTTTAAAAGCACTGTGTCCCAGCTCCTACAGTAGCTGTGCAACAACAACAAAAAAAAAAGATAAGCTACAGGAAAATTGTTTCACTGAAAGGCATCAAAAACTATTATGAACAATCACAGTCTGTGATAATGACTAGCTGCCAATCAACAGACATAAATACAGTATTCTGTAAGGCATTTATATGCAGAGTCTAACTCTCCCTCTGAAAGGACATGATCAGTATATGCATATGCTTTAATTTTATTACTAAACAGGATGTTGTGTTTGTTATTTCGAAAACCCTTTAGCAACAGAGCTATTTGACAGTCTAATATACTTGGATGCCTGCATATGAAAGAGCTCTATTCACACTTAAGGGAAAAAGAGGCACAATTGCACTGCAGTGAATTCATAATGAGCTAGCACTGTATTTCACTGCATCCGGCTCCTCAGAATAGCAACACTTCATGAGGGGACTCGAAACTTGCTGGACCTTCTCAATGTAGCAACAGTCTCTGTTCTCTGAATTCATAAAGCAGCAGCACATCTGCAATCTATCATCCATTTAGTAACATTTAATAAAAAAGTTTGGCTAAGATTAGAATCAGTGAACAGTGGGGGGTTAAGACAAGGATTAAGACTTGTTTTAGTCTGGAACTATGTAGAGATCAGTCTTTAGACATAAGCAGTCTGTGTTTCTTAAACGAGTTAAGTAAGGCATTATTAGCCGAGAAACAGCTGAATGATCTTTTACACAACATAATTTCAAAATGCAGTTTTAAATAATGCAACTATATAGAGTGATTGATTTTTGACATCTGGACATTTTTTACACAGACTCCCATGATGCTCATGCGTTTTGGGAGGCAGTCAGGATGCTATGCAGTTGCTGAGGTGTTCTGAATGGCTTTCATCATGTTGCAGTATAGTTGCTCATTAGACCTAAAGAGCTAAAAGAGTTCACCTTCAAAGTATCTATGATAATCAGTCATCAGTCAGAAATCATATCTGATCACTTCGAGAAAACAACACTCATCAACAAGACACGGGGTTTGTGGTATTAATGTCTGTAGCACAAACAATGCAGGACAGGCTACAGGTTTAACCTATTTTATGTTAATTGCAAATTAATGTCTGATCTCTTCATTCTAACAGACTGAGCAGTGAATAGTGATCATTTTAAAGCAAGCAAATCGATATATATCCCTAACCCTCTACTATGAGAAAATGTTTGTCTGGAAAAACACCCTTAGGCTGACAAGATTAAACAGTCATATCTAAATATCTAAATGGCTTTCCTTTCCTTCTCTCCCCTTCCCCACTTCATCTGAAAAAAAAGAACTTAAGCTATGTTCAGAATGTAATAGCTTACTGAACACTACACAGTATACTGAATATTACCTAAAGTATTATTCATTCACAATAGTAAGTAAAACAGTAAAAATTATTCTATGATAAACATTTAAGTCATAACACCAGAACTGTAAGGTTAAGTTGAACGCATTGCATTGTGAGATATAGTATTTCATGAAGTAAGTTCAATGATAACAACTCTTCTAATAGATTTAACATCATTTTAATAATAAGAATGCAGTGTAGGTAGGATTGATCTTTGTGGACTAGATCTGCTATGCTGCTGACATGATCTTACTGCTGAAACATGTTTGGAATAACAGGGATTAGGATACATTCTGCGGCTGCAAAGTAAAGTAGGGAGAACCCCCGTAGCAGATCTAGACAGGTGGTGCTGGGGAGGAGGAGGGCTAAAGAAAATTCTCATAGCGTGCAGTACTGAGCTGGACCATGTTGGGAACTTGGGATGGAAATAAATAAGGCTGTGTAGAAGGAAAGAGAGATCAGTTGGCTGCACTGCCAGTTTGAAAGAATCAATAAGCTACTCTGAAGAATTTTAAGAGTTTTTTTAATTATGCATTTCAGTTGTATACTGCACATTTCGGTAAATATACTGTCTATTACTTGTTACTAGAGGTGGGTGATATGGCGAAAATATCATATCATGATTTTTTTCAAGAAAATCATGATTCATGACTTTATCACATTTCTTTGTCATGTTGGTTTTACTATTTTGCAAGTTGTCTGAGCAGCACAGCCAAACTAATGTCCCTCTTTTAAAAACAAAGCCTTACAAGGTAACATTTGAAATAAAAAAGAATGGCAGATATTTAGGCCAAAGTGGGTGAAAAACTTTGTCTTTATTTTATCTTTGTTATTAAAAAATAAGAACAAAGATACACCTTATAAATACACATAATATACAAATAAGT
>NW_015623500.1:864950-872611 GCF_001515625.1 Sinocyclocheilus rhinocerous | reverse complement strand
TTTAAGAGTTTTTTTAATTATGCATTTCAGTTGTATACTGCACATTTCGGTAAATATACTGTCTATTACTTGTTACTAGAGGTGGGTGATATGGCGAAAATATCATATCATGATTTTTTTCAAGAAAATCATGATTCATGACTTTATCACATTTCTTTGTCATGTTGGTTTTACTATTTTGCAAGTTGTCTGAGCAGCACAGCCAAACTAATGTCCCTCTTTTAAAAACAAAGCCTTACAAGGTAACAACATTTGAAATAAAAAAGAATGGCAGATATTTAGGCCAAAGTGGGTGAAAATCTTTGTCTTTATTTTATCTTTGTTATTAAAAAATAAGAACAAAGATACACATTACAAATACACATAATATACAAATAAGTCCAAGTCAAGTCGAGCTTTATTGTCATTCTGCTACATGTGTGGACATAGTGGGACGAAATGTCGTGTCTCGCAGGACCACGGTGCTACATACTAGTTAATCATAAATATAAACATATAACAATAGAAGTATAAGAAAAACAATTATAGCCCTATACAACAGTTAACCATCTGACTATACATATACTATAAATACTATAAATATTTGACTATACATACACAAACTGAGACTGTACAAAAACTTTATGTAAATACTGTACATGAAATTGCGCAAAAGAGATATTTTGTACATGAACAAACAGTGCTTTATTTCTCAGGCACAGGTTCAGGTTGAGGTGTATTTGTAGCATTCAAGAAATTGAATGAACAAATATAAACACTATATATACGTCACTGTGTAGATTATTCATTGTTTCTTATTAAAGCAACTGTAAAATTCTTCAGTCAAGAGCAGAGAGGGATTTTTCTCTTTGTGTTTTTTTGTTTTATTAACATAAACAGGGATAGTTCACCCAAAAATAAAAATTATGTCATAATTTACTCACTCACAAGTGGTTTTAAACCTGAATGAGTTTCTTTCTTCTGTTGAACACAAAAGTTATTTTGAAGAATGTGAGTAACCACCAGTGGCTGGTCCCCTGCAGTGACTTCCATGTTTTTTTTTCCTACTACCAAAGTCAATAGGGACCAGCAACTGCTTGGTTACCCACATTCTTCAAAATATCTTCTTTTGTGTTCAGCATATGAAAGAAATTAATACAGGTTTTGGACAACATGAGAGAGAATAAATAATGACAGAATTAAAATTTTTGGTGAACTATCCTTTTAATGACAAGCGGCAGCATGTTTGGTACTATTTAAAGGCAGAGTAGTTGCCGCAAGCCTGCCGGCCGCTCCTTCGTCGAATCCGCCGGCCTCCGCTGACTCTAGCCGCCGGCCTCCGCTCACTCTAGCCACCGGCCTGCGCTCACTCAAGGCCGCCGTGTGTGACGCTGTGTTTCGTTAAGAGCACACCTCGCTTTTCAGACCGATGAGCTTTGTAAAAATCGACGCGTTTCAGAAAGGCGGGGCATAGAGGAGAAGCAATAATGTACAGTATGTGGAAAATAATGTGTTTTTTAACCTTAAACCGCATAAACACATTTTATTACACCAAATACATAAAATAATGTTCTTTTTAGCAACATCATATGACCCCTTTAAGACCTGCATGCACTCTCAACTGTTTACTTCACTTTAGACATAACCAACTGTGTTTATATGTAAACCTTGTGTGTTTTTGACAGTATTAGCGCAATCAGATGCGAAAGATAACTTAGTCCAGTAATCAGGCACTGTTTGACAGGCTTTTTAGTGTGTGTGCGCTTCAGGTGTACGCGCTCAGAAAAAGTGCATATCAGAACAGCACACGAATGAAATGTTTAATCTGCAAAGCTTTAAAGCACATGCAAATAATGTACTTTTGTGATTGCAAAGTGCAGTGTCCCATGAGTGTAACTCCACTGCTGAATTAATGTGAATTTTTTGATGTGAATGTATGTCGCGTTGTACAGTATATTGAGACTGAAGTGGCAGAAGAACTGCAACTGACAGAATGTGTGCTGTAGCATCGCACACCCCTACTTATTTCCTACTATACTCTCTTAAAGGAACACTCCACTATTTTTGAAAATAGGCTCATTTTCCAACTCCCCTAGAGTTAAACAGTTGAGTTTTACCATTTTCGAATCCGTTCAGCCAATCTCCGGGTCTGGCGGTAGCACTTTTAGCTGTAGCTTAGCATAGATCATTGAATCTGATTAGACCGTTAGCATCTCGCTCAAAAATTACCAAAGAGTTTCGATGTTTTTCCTATTTAAAACTTGACTCTTCTGTAAGCTACAGCTAAAAGTGCTACCGCCAGACCCGGAGATCGGCTGAATGGATTCGAAAACAGTAAAACTCAACTGTTTAACTCTAGGGGAGTTGGAAAATGAGCCTATTTTCAAAAATAGTGGAGTGTTCTTTTAAGGCCCGTTCACGCCAAGAACGATAACTATAAAGATAACTATTAGTGTCCACACCAGCGGACGATATCGTCTGTTTATTCTCAGTGCATGCTCATCTACCTCTTTAAATTCTCAAGCTCGTGACATCAGGATTGATTCTGATTGGTTGTCAATATTTTTATCGTTCATCAGCTGCAAAAAAATCATTCTGAAAGTGATTCCAACGATAACGTTTCTCTGTGCCTTTATCGTTATAGCTGTGGTGTGGACTCTGCTATTCTTTAATATTGAGAACGATTTTTAGAACTATATCTTTATAGTTATCGTCTTTGGTGTGAACGGGCCTTGAATGGGCCTTTATCCATTACTATTACTCTATTACTAATTTATTATAAATATTTTATACACACATACACATACTGCAGCAACAGTAAGAACAGTATGTTACTATGCTATTCTGCACCAGTCTTCTTTTTCCATTTAAGCCCTGATGACGGCTTTTGTTAAAAAGCCCTTTATGTTTTCTCTCTCTCCCTCACCCTCTCCCTCTCTCTCTCTCCTCTCTAAATATCTGTCCATTCAACCATAAACATCTATATACCAACTTGTATTCATCTTTAAACTCTTTACAGTTACACACGTACTCACTCTCTCTCACTTTCACTCTCTTTGTCTGTCTCGCTCATATTCAGTGACAGAATATACAATGAGGTCTAAAAGTCTGGGACCTCTAGACCTTTAGCATTTTTCTCTTATAAGTTTCAGCATAACAGTTTGAAAAATGAATATCAATGTCAGAATGTCTTAGTATAATGTTTGTATATTTTACTTCAATGACAGCAGCTATGAATAGATTTTTCAATGTGGTCTCAGTGTTTTGGACCCCACTGTAAATTGCAATGCTTATGCAGCACTTTAAAAGTTATGAAATACACACAGACCATATGGGGAAAAAAAGTTATGAAAAGAAAAGGACTAATGATTTGCAAAACTCAAATGGTGTCCCACAGATGGGGGTACAGGAGGATATCCCGACTGAGACAGCCTGTACAAACAGAGCTCATTCCAACAGGAAGAACTCCCAGCCCTCTGAGAGGTATTTCCCTCTCTCTGTCTCTCTCTATCACTGACTCACTATTCTTACATGCTGTTTTGACATAACCCTCCATCATGCTTCTCTAGCATCCATTTTCCCCCTATAAAACCCCAGTAAACATACCATAGTTGCTATACTTTGTCCCTTGTACAAACTGTAAAATGTTTGTTCTCTTTATATAGTACATGCATAAGATAACTAAGTACAGTGACATTAGAGACTTACAATAGCCACAAAAATTATCTGGACTCATAATAAATATCAAACCAAGCGGCATTTCAATGAAAGATTGAACAAGCACACTTATATTACAAATATTAAGTAGCACAATGGATTTCAACATACATTTTTTTTGTTTTGTTTAGAAACATTTTCTTCAGCACCAAATCAGCAAATAGAATGATTTCTGAAGGATCATGTGACACTGAAGACTAGCTTTGCCATCACAGGAATAACCTACATTTTAAAATATATTAAAATAGAAAACACTTAAATTGTAATACTTCACAGCATTACTGTTTTTACTATATTTTTATTATATTTTATATTTTTAAGCATATAAATGCAGCTTGGGTGGGCAAAAAACACTTTAAACATTACACATTAAATTATATTAAACATTATATACTGTATTCATTATTTGCTTCTACTGTGAGATACAAAATCACATCATGTCCCTGTTGTAACAAGGACAAATGAATCATGGATGCAGGCCTACACTTTGTCCAATGAGGAAAACCAGTCTCTTAAAACATCAATATAGTAATTATGCACGTTCACACACAGACACACACACACATTTATCCAAGCCCATAATAACTACACTCATCCAATCCTTTCCCACTCTCACACACCAGCAGAGAGCAGGTGTTGCCATGGAAGCCGTAGCATCCACCTAAGGTGTTACCAGCAGAGCTGCAGAGGGTTTTTAGAGAGGAAGAGACTAAATTAGAACAGCTACATTAATTATCTCTTTACTTTACCTCCAGTGACCTCAGAGAGAGAGAGAGAGACAAGGGTCCGATCTGTTGTTTGTGTGCTCTAGGAACACTATGTAATCTCCTGTATGAATTCTGTCTACAAAACATGGACGCCCATCTCCAAATCTAGTGCAGGGTATTTTTTCATTGCTTCACCTCCAAACTATTTACTTGTTTTAAAACTGTTTAGCATTCTCTGCTGTCCCTCATCCTACTTCTTCTGTCTTCTTGTTTTTCTCTTTGTGAAGGCTGTATGGTTTCTGAAAGCCTTTAGGCGGTTTGGCATTTGGCCGCAGTGCGGCCCACAGGCATTTACTTGAATATTCATACACATACAGCAGCACTGACAAAGAAACAAAAATTACTTACATGCAAATCTACACATGAGAAGCTTACAAATGATATGAATATGCAACTTAATTTTGTATTCAAAATAAAGATTTTAGTTTATATTTTATAAAACAGCATTTTTATTGCCAATCAACATTTTTAAAAAGTCGTGGCCTAATGGTTAGAGAGTCGGACTTGTAACCCAAAGGTTGCGGGTTCGAGTCTCGTACTGGCAGGGATTGTAGGTGGGGGGAGTGAATGTACAGCGCTCTCTCCCACCTTCAATACGGTGAGGTGCCCTTGAGCAAGGCACCGAACCCCCAACTGCTCCCCGGGCGCCGCAGCATAAATGGCTGCCCACTGCTCCGGGTGTGTGTTCACGGTGTGTGTGTGTTCACTGCTGTGTGTGTGTGCACTTTGGATGGGATAAATGCAGAGCACTAATTCCGAGTATGGGTCACCATACTTGGCCACATGTCACATCACTTTAATTGATTTATTTATTTTCAGGTTTATTAGACAGGGACAATGCACATAAATAATACATAAATGTACAATGTGCCAGAATTAGAATTTTGTATCTATTGTCACCCTAAAAATATAAAAGAAATAATCTATACATAATACGTACATGCTCCAAAATACATATATAATTTACACTATTCCTAATACATATAGTTGTATCCCCCCAAAACATTGCCTTTTAGCTTTTTTTTCAGTACACTTATTTATTACTGTAGTCTTGTTAATTCGTTTTTTAAAGTACAAATCAAATTAAAGGTCTCTTAATTAACTTGATATTTAAAAAAAAAATCATAATGAGTATGATCATTTTAGAAAAAAATAGGAATGATAATTAGAAAAAAACATAAATGGCGAAACATCAATGTCTCCAAAACAAGTTCCTCAAAGGTTTATTATTTAACTGTTATTTAAATGCTATTACAGTATTTATTCATGTTTTAAATCAGTTAGTTGCCTTTCTAATTTTTGTTTAAATGTATGTTTTTCATCTAATATTTATATTTTCAGCTTTTATTTTATTTCAGATTTCAAATAACAGAAATTATTTTTAATAGTTTAGCAGCACTGGTCCAGATAACATTTCAACAACATATTTCACACTAAAAATGAATCAAGTCCACTTAATATACTTGAATGTTCTAGAGTAAACAAACATTGTCAAATAATTGGCTTCTCACATTAAATTTTTTGGTCGAACTCCTCCAACTCTTACTTTCTCTGCCACCACTCAGCCAGACACTGAAGGGGTACAGGGGTTTATAAAAGCATGTAAGCACATATTACACATTAGAATGCAAAACACATGATGGCATCTATACTGAAACCCTGACCCCTACCCTCCTGCCTCCTTATTTCTCTCTCTCTCTCGGTTTTCTTTCATCCCAGGCATGATTATCAGCAGCCTCCCTCTCCCACTTTCTCTATCCCTTTTGTCCCACCCTCACATAATTTCCCCTGTCTCTCAAAGTCAAATTCTTTTGGGGTTAATTGGCTTGACAAAGGTATGTGATTTCTGAGCACTAAAAACAACAGGCCTCCTCGAGTCATTCCCCTTCAGGGCCCAAGGCAGGGCGGACGGTCCCTGTTGTCTTTCACAGGAAATTTCCCCATCTGGCATGTTCACATAAAAAGCATGGTTAGCATGTGTTGCTCTGTTCAAAAATCTACTGAACTACATATGAAGACAACATTTTAAGGCATCACAGGCTTGCTTACAACATAAAGACAATTTAGCCAAATTATAAGGCAGCGTCGCTTTTATATCTCATAATGCCCTGCATATATATCATGGGGGAAGTACAAGGCACAATATGGTGGAATAAGTCCCAACTTTTAAGTAAAAGAGACAGTCGCCAATTAATTAATTCATCGCATCATTGCTTTTACCGCTAAAAGGACCATTTCCAATTCAAACAGTCAGTGTTCTGAGATACACGCATTGGACTGAATGTGCGCTACCTTCCTAATACACTTTTAACGCAATTTGAGCAAAAGAAACAAACATTTATGGGACAGTTCATGTTAGATTTACTTGAAATTTATTTGTTTACTTGAAATATATTAAAAGCAGTTTTTGATATTTCAATATTTCATTGAGGCAGTTAGGGGTTGGTCTTGCATGCCTGAAAGAGCTGCGCGAAGGTCATTGCAAATATGGCTGTGAGTGAACTGACTTTCCCAGAAAGGGACTCTGGACGAGTTCAGTAAGAAATCCAAGATGCCAGATAAACTGACTAAACCTAGGCTTTATTTTCTTTCAGTGCTGAAAATGTTCATTAAAATATAGTTGTAATGTAATATCAAATGGATTATTTTACCCAATATTTGCCTGCATCTTTTATTTTTACACTATTGAGCTGTTAGCTTAGCAACAGGCTAATGTTAAACTCTACTGGAATTAATTGAAAGTCCTGTGCACAGCACTAAATATTTGTGTATACGTTAAGTTGCTGTCCATGTAGTGCATTCGAAATGATTCACTTATGAGCTTTTATGATTGTAGAGATGTTTTCTTAAAGGTTAGTTGGAAACTAACCTTTAAAGGGGTCATATGATGCGATTTCAATTTTCCTTTCTCTTTGTATATTTAAAGAATTTTCCACTGATGATTCAAACGCGAGTTTGAGCAGTGTAGAGTAGCGCTTATTGTTTGTCATTTCTCCGATCACAAATGCAGACATGGTTTTATGTTTACCAGGCGCAATACGCAATGCAAAGTGTAAAAACACAGTATAAATCATTACAATCAGTAATTATGTCCCCACTGGATGCAACAAATGCCTCGTTTGTAATGGGTTTTATTGGTTTTGTCTCGTCGCGCCGGACACATGGAAACCATAGACTGTATGATGGAAACACAGTATG
>NW_015623500.1:858412-864652 GCF_001515625.1 Sinocyclocheilus rhinocerous | reverse complement strand
ACGCGTTTCAGAAAGGCGGGGCATAGAGGAGAAACAATAATGTACATTATGTGGAAAATAATGTGCTTCTTTAACCTTAAACCACATAAACACATTTCATTACACCAAATACACAAAATAATGTTCTTTTTAGCAACATCATATGACCTCTTTAAGGCTAATTCAGACCAATGTGAAAATCTCCGGATTATAGTATCTATAGTATCGCTTCTTAGACATTCCACTACCCAACAAATGGCAATCGAACATGAAAACGGCAGATGCTGATGGGGTAACACACTGATCCGACAAAACCTTACCAGCCAGTTTGTGTCGATGCAGTGTAAACTGGCCTTTAGAAGACAAGCTTTGGAACAGAGCTAGTGTTTGAGTGTAAATTCATCCCTTTAACTTAAATGAGAGGAGCTGTATTTACAAAATATATTTACATAAAAATATATCAATCATCAGAGCACAAGAGCAGAGTACGCCTGCCATGCTGTGTCCTGTGAGACTGATTGTGCTCATGCTTGTCATCTGCACTCAGCATCTCTTTCATTTCTCTGAAGGAGCCTTAAGAACCGGTGAACAAATGAAAGAGCCACTGAAGAAAAAAAACAGTCACACTCCTACCAATCAGAACCACAGGACATCACAATGACCTGCCCCATTAAGTGTGGAAATAACAGCCCTCAGTGCATGAGTTCATTATGCAGGACAACAAAACCTGTATTTCAGGAGCTGAGGGAGAAATGGAAAACACTTGAATTGAAAAAAGAAACTGAGTTTAAATTAACGATAGAGGGAGGGGTTCGAAAAGGATAAATGGAGACGAGCGATGAAATGACAGGAAGAAATGACAAGGCTTGTTTAAATGAGAGTGGCTAATTAAAGTAACCTGCCAGTCAGAGTAAACTGAGAGTAATTCCACCGACTCAAACCTGTGTCTGACTCCCAGCTCTTTAATATGTAATTGTCTCGGCGTTAGACAGAAGACAGTCTGATAAAGAACAAGGAATTGTGGGTCTGGAGTAGATAAGACAAGAGAGCACAGTCCAGCTAACAAGGGAGCACCCAAGAGTGAGTAGATGAAAAGAGAGCGAGAGAGAGAATGAACGTGGGAGGAACGTTATGGATGAGTGACTTTTGGAAAAGGACAAATTCATGAGGCCAGGGAATAGAGCGAAAGGGTGAATAAAAAAATACAGAAGAATAACAAGAATAGAGCAGAGCAGTAAATTATCATAGCATTTATCAAATCAGTGAGCCAGTGAAGTGACGGTCTAAATGTTTTATCTGCACGTTTCCTTAATCTTACCAGTGCCCCTGTAACCTGTTCCCTGTTCTTATATCCTACATTTTTAAGGTCTACAGTCTTTCTGCCTGAGCTTTCAGGACTCGCTTTACAGTCTTTCACTCTTTTTTCGAGAAGTTAACCAACTAACATTATACATACTCTTTTGGTTTCTGTACCCAATATTTAAAAAATTTACAAATGCAATAAAAATATTGGTATCGGTACTCGGTATCGGCAAGTACCAAAAATAAAAGTATCGGTATCGGGCGAGTACTGGAAAAAGTGGTATCAGTGCATCCCTAGTGGTTATCAACAGTTTTTATTCATTTTTGCTATTCTACATCTATCTTTGTGAGCGTGAATTATTTTCTACCAGTATTCTTTTTAAATATGAGCTATTGAATACATCATATTAGTTTGCAATTGGTTTATTAAAGGGATCATATGACAGACTTTAGTCTTTGCAACTTTAGGGATCTTATCTATTCACAAACAGTTTGTAACACTCCAAAGAGAAAGGAAAACTTGAAATCGCATCATATGACCCCTTTAATTTCTTAATTTAAAAATTTGTATCAAAATTTGTTACTGGATAGTAGAAAAATAACATCTTTTGAGGGTTTCTCAAACAGCAAAATTTTGATGTCAGTCCTTTTACAAGTGCTTCATTTCATTCGTTTTCATAATTTTCATCGTTAGCCCTATTCGGACACGACTAATTTTCTAAATTACATTTGAGTTTTGATTCTTATCACTTGATGTCTGCGATTTTCATGTACCAATTCAGATGGGACTATCATGTTTATTACAGAGGTGGGAGGGTCTGTTTTGTACATCTGGGCATTGCAGAGATCACGCACTCTGTATGCGTGGCGTGCATTGCGTATAGTCATTCGAATTAATTGCCATTAGTATAACCACAGCTTTACTACAATTACCATTATTAAGCTATGGTTAGTATAGCAAAACCATGGTTAATTTGTAGTTACTTTAGTTTATTATTTATTTGTAGCAAAACCATGTTTAATTTTCGTAAAGGTACATATGTAATTAAAACATTATGTAGGCCTAATTGAATGCAGAAATGAAGGTGAGTAATCTTACCTGACACTGATATTACAGTAGCCAGTCTTAACAGTTTACATGATCTGGCTCTTGATTTTATTTTATTTTTATTTATTTATTATTTTTTTATTTCTTTGCTTGGAGGCAAACGTATCAAATATGTTTGCGGTAGTAAGAGCGTCTACGGTAGTTCACGTTGGCCAAAACACACAAGAAAACACGTTATGAAAAAAATATTGTCGGCAATCACAGACATTTACATTCATACGAGATTAGTTTTCTCAGAGGATCACTGAATTTGCTGAAAACCAGTAGGTAATTTGCTCTAGAATACAGAGGTTGTGTGAGAAAAATAGACGTGGCAGATTCGGACAGGATTAAAATCGCCAGTTAAGTCTATGAAACATAAATTTCTCTAACGCCCCCTGGAAAACTAGTCCCGTCCGAAAAGGGCTTATGTTTATAGTTTACAGCTACAAGGTGGAGAAATGTTGATGCGGTTATGACCATTGCAATTCTGGAGTGACTCCAATATTGAGTGCTCACACAAAATTTAGAGGATTTAAAAAATGGTCCATTTAAAAGAGGTTATCACTGCCAAAACTTTACACATATACAGTTAAATTGTGTCCCATTTTGATTGAAGGTGAGAAGAGAACGAGACAAGCACCTCTTCCTTTATGCAAAGTCCCACTTCAATCCAATTTGCACACAAATGAGAGCACAATGTCCCAGTGTCCCCCAACTCTACTGTCCCAAGGCTAGGATCTTATCTTCAGCACGCACGCGAATGAATGTTAATGGAATGTGGCGTGTCGATGAGTCAAAGCTTGTGTTTGTACGTGACTGCTGTCTTTACAGGTGTTTTCAGCCGCTGTGAGTCTGCATACAGATGTACGATAAAATAAAAAAGCCAGCACATCACAGAAAGACAAAATGGTCTTGAAACAATTGCACGGTATACATTAGTCTATCTGCGTGACTGCACAGGTATGTGGTCTTAAGAGTTAACAGAGAGAAAGAAAGACAGAAGTCTCTCTCTCTCTGTCCCTGTAGTAAATGAGTTTCTCTGGTTCCCAGGCAGCAGGAATGTCCAGGTAACTGAGTGCTGAAACTCTCCAAAATACAACATGACATAATAGAAGGAGATCAGTTTACAGTTCGCCCTGGAGACACTCTCACATACTCTCTTTCTCTCTCTCTCTCTCTCTCTCGCTCTCTCTCTCACACACACACAATTCCAATATTGAGTGCTCACACAAAATTTAGAGGATTTAAAAAATGGTCCATTTAAAAGAGGTTATCACTGCCAAAACTTTACACATATACAGTTAAATTGTGTCCCATTTTGATTGAAGGTGAGAAGAGAACGAGACAAGCACCTCTTCCTTTATGCAAAGTCCCACTTCAATCCAATTTGCACACAAATGAGAGCACAATGTCCCAGTGTCCCCCAACTCTACTGTCCCAAGGCTAGGATCTTATCTTCAGCACGCACGCGAATGAATGTTAATGGAATGTGGCGTGTCGATGAGTCAAAGCTTGTGTTTGTACGTGACTGCTGTCTTTACAGGTGTTTTCAGCCGCTGTGAGTCTGCATACAGATGTACGATAAAATAAAAAAGCCAGCACATCACAGAAAGACAAAATGGTCTTGAAACAATTGCACGGTATACATTAGTCTATCTGCGTGACTGCACAGGTATGTGGTCTTAAGAGTTAACAGAGAGAAAGAAAGACAGAAGTCTCTCTCTCTCTGTCCCTGTAGTAAATGAGTTTCTCTGGTTCCCAGGCAGCAGGAATGTCCAGGTAACTAAGTGCTGAAACTCTCCAAAATACAACATGACATAATAGAAGGGGATCAATTTACAGCTCGCCCTGGAGACACACTCTCTCATACTCTCTCTCACACACACACACACATAAATAATAAAAAGTTAAATAAACAGAGTGCATACATCATATTACACATGATACAGATATTGCACTGTTTAGATGGAAATTTACAAGAGCCAGTCGATATTTTTTCCCATGTGCAATTGCGTCGGCTCATGGGTGTGTTTTTCCTGCTTACGACAGCATGTCTGTAAACCGTGACCTACTCTAAGAGAATGCTGGCATTAATTTAACTAGTATGAAGTCAACTTTTGTCAACATTAGCCAAAGTAAACACACACCAGCTATATTAATAACTGTTTTGACTATGAAACCACATCAACACAGCCTCTATATACTCTCACAGCCTTCAGAGCCATTATTTCAGGACCAATTTTAATATATTTTCTTCTGATGAACTGTGACTGAAACATTTCCACTGAAACATATGGATGGATTTTCTTTCATTCAGATTCAATCTTCTGAATTTGCTCTTTGGAATTGACAGAGTTATGGATAAATTGTTTTTTACATTTTAATTGATGGATGGGACTCATAAGCCCAGGCAGGGATCATGTCTGGACATGCCCACTCCATTTAGCCAGCCATATCCCCTTCAGGTACATTCGATTGCCCATGTTAAAGCTCAGGATTACAGGTTTAATGGAAGAGGAATTGAGGGAAGAATTTAAAATGGTGGTGGTGATTTTGTGGCGGTGTAGCTTTGTGGTTGAAGATCTGAACTGGAAAGTGGAAGATTAAAGGTTAAAACCCTGCCAGGAATGCATGAGCTAACATTGTGTGAATCTTACAAAGACTGTAAAAATATTTTTGGGTGGTTGAAATAAAGAAGTATATTTTGCATAAAGAAGCTTAACTGAAGCCTAATTAGCATTAGCATAATATTTTATATATTATTTAAATTGATTATACACTACCGTATGGTATGGGGTCAGCCAGATCCATTACTGATAGAAGTCTCTTATGCTCACCAAGTCTGCATTTATTTGATCAAAAATACAGTAAAAATGGTAATTTTATGAAATATTATTAACAATTTAAAATTAAAATATTTTTTATTTGAATATTTTTATAATATATTTTCAGCAGCCATTATTCTAGTCTTAAAGGGTTAGTTCACCCAAAAATGAAAATTAGCCCACAAATTACCAGAGGTGGGACCAAGTCATTGTTTTGCAAGTCACAAGTAAGTCTCGAGTCTTTGCAGGCTTTTTAAAAACCAAATCTTGTTTTTTCTCAGTAAAACACATTTTGTCTTCAGTTATTTTCATATTGCATATTTTTCCTATTTTAATTTTTGTTTTGAAAGTATGGTAAAAACTGGTAAAATGTACCAACAATCACATTTTAAAAATATACACTTTTTGATATACCATTAAAAAAACAAAACAGGTTGCCCATCTGAATTAGGACATTTAGGCTATCCATCTAATTAGTAGCCTACCAAAATCTTATTAACAGTAGAAGTTAAATCTTACTGTAGTCTTCAAATCTGGGTTCTGTCTTACGTTTTAAAATCACAAAGGGCGTTTGGTGCCATCAGGCTAACGTGACCGTCACGACTCATGCAGCTGTAAGGTTTTTTTCTTTTGTTTTTACTCGCGATCTTTACAACACACATTACATTACGTATTTCATGGCACACTCGTTTTATGCGTATTTGGCGCCACCTAGTGTTGTGGGTGTATTATTGACATGTCAAAGTCTAGACCCTGAATATAAGACGACCGCGTTTTTTCAGATGTATTTCCAAGAAAAAAATATCGTCTTATATTCGGGACAATACGGTAATATCATCAGCAAAAATTGAAGAGGTTTGACTGGCTTTACTGCAGAGCAATTACTATATGCAATGACATATTGCTATTGCAGCCGTTAAAGATCCATCCGTGCTGTATAATATGTAATAATGATTGGCAAAACATTCATGCATTTAAGGGTTAATGGAGGTTTTAAAAAAAAAATGCACATGCAATTAAAATATGTAACTGATCGAACAAAAA
>NW_015623500.1:856748-858330 GCF_001515625.1 Sinocyclocheilus rhinocerous | reverse complement strand
CATGGTGGGTGTATATGACTTTCTTCTTTCAGACGAATCCAGTCGGAGTTATATAAAAAATTGTCTTTGATCTTTCAAGCTGTTTAATGCCACTCAGCGCGTGTTGCATGCATCAGTCCAAAAGACGTTAAATAAAAAGCGACCATCCATAAAAAAAAGTGTGGTGAAGTTTCTCATGCCCGCTCCGTGTGTCTGCTGGGCGGCGATCAAACGAACAGGGCAGCGCTTTTCACGAGCGGAGATCTCTACTAGACGAATCATGTAATTTGTTATCTATTTATTTTTATCTCTGTTCTTTTGTCGTAAGTTATGCTATTACTCCATTAATTTATACTAGCCTATCCAGCGCTCCCTGAACGCAGTCTCTGGCTTATTGCCAGCAAGTGCAAGCACGCTGCAGGGACGCATCTATAACGACTTTGATCTGATCATAAAGTCTTTCCGAGTCACAGGGCTCAAGTCCAAGTCAAGTCTCGAGTCCTTGCTGTCAAAGTCTAGGGCGGATGACGTATGAGGTCAGCTTTGCGCATGCGCCGCTCAGAAGTGACGCACGCGGAAGCGCAGGGGAGAGATCAAAACAAAACAACGGTCACTTATTAGAAGTACAAAACGAGGATTTGTAAAGAAGAATGTCGGAGGATTTGGATAAAAAAAAGTGTGAGACTGGTTTTCCTTTGCTAAAGTAAGGAAACTGCTTCCTTTGCTCCTGTTAACAAACGTTGGTTTTCACGAGACTCACCGGCGCATGCGCAACACTGAACTCATACGTCATCAGCCCGCAGCTGCTTCCGTCTACAACTGTTGGCGCAAGCTACATTAAAGTGATTATTACGTTTTGAATATGGATATTTTTCTTACAAAAACGCATCGATTTGCTACAGGAGGCCTTTGTTCACCCCCCGGAGCCGTGTGAGACACTTTTTTTTAATGGATGGGTGCTTTTTAGGACTGATCCATTAAAATTTATTTTGGACTGATGCTTGCAACACCCGCTGAGTGGCATTAAACAGCTTGAAAGATCAAAGACAATTTTTTAAATAACTCCGACTGGATTCGTCTGAAAGAAGAAAGTCATATACACCTAGGATGACTTGAGGGTGAGTAATTTGTGGGCTAATTTTCATTTTTGGGTGAACTAACCATTTAAGTGTGACATGAATCTTCAACAATGATTTTAATATGCTAATTTGGTATTAAAAAAAACATTTTATTATTACTATCAGTGCTGAAAACAGTTGCGCTGCTTAATATTTTTGTGAAAACCATGATATGTTTTTTCAGGTTTCTTTGATGAATATAACATTCAGAAGAACAGCATCTATTTGAAATAGAAATCTTTTCTAACATTACAGTATAAATGTCACTTCTGATTTAATTGCTGAATTGAAGTATTAATATCTTTATAAAACACTGTCCCCAAACATGCATGTACATATTTAAGAAAAATATGTTACGTTTATATATTAAATATATTTATATATGATATAATTTATATGAATATAAATATATACATGTAAATATATTTTCAAAATATATGCTGTATGTGTGTGTCTTTATATATATATATATATATATATATATA
>NW_015623500.1:842949-856660 GCF_001515625.1 Sinocyclocheilus rhinocerous | reverse complement strand
ACACTGTCCCCAAACATGTACGTACATATTTAAGAAAAATATGTTACGTTTATATATTAAATATATTTATATATGATATAATTTATATGAATATAAATATATACATGTAAATATATTTTCAAAATATATGCTGTATGTGTGTGTCTTTATATATATATATATATATATATATATAATAAATACACAGTACACACACATATATTATATAAACAAAAACTCTTATTTTGGATTAGATTAATCACGATTAATCGTTTGACAGCACTAATATGAATACATACATATTTATACATCAGTATTTGTTATTTTGACATTAATTTATACAGATACATTGACAAATCATTATGTCCAAACAGGATAAAAATCTATTGACTACTATCATTGGTGATAGTGAGAATTGTCATGAAAGGAGGCTTCATTGTCTATGCATAATATAATTTATTATTCTTTCCTTTTGATTTTTGGGTGAAATTATGACCCAGACATGTTTCTGTGAGACTCATTCATTCATTCAGCCATTTACTTAACCCTAGGTGACCCAGAGGAACTTTCCCTGTAATAAGCAAAAGAAAAGTGTCAGCTAAATGCCACATTACTAATATTAGTATCCTAGTTAATAAAGGCTGTGGGCCTCTAATCAAATCTGCTCTGAGGTTTGATCTCAGGTGTGGGTGATTAATGAGGTGCAGGGCCAGTAGGGAACAACGTGTGTGACCTCAGGCTACTATTGGGAAACTGTTATAATAATAATAATAAAAAGTTCAATCAAGTAATGATGTAGATTAACTACAACCCAGTCTTTAAAAAGCAGAAGCTCCAAAAACTGCTGCGAGTGAACACAGACACCCAGAGTATTGCTGGGACAGTGATAAATGGCTTTAAATATCTCAAGAGGCATGAATTCAATCTTCATCAGATAACCTTCAGGACTTGGTTATCACACTCACTTAAATTCAGCAACCTGCAGGAAATTAAACACACAACTACTGCACTGTAAGGGGAAAAAAATAGTAGAAAAATGGATAATGTCCTTTTCTGTTCTGTTATGTCTTTAATTGATTACGTCTTTAATTGATTTTTCCGTACATTTCTGCCATATGTACATTAACTGACAGTCACCACTGATAAGCTACCACTAAATATTGTAGAAACTTAAATTGCTGTAAAGTTGCTTTGCAACGATTTGTATCGTGAAAAGTGCTATACAAATAAACTTGAATTGAATTGAATTGAATTGTTCGGTTTACGGACATTTCCTTCAACCCTAAAACACATTACAATGCAACACATATTTCAAAATACAGGTATTAAAAACGAATATGGAAAATTCCTTCATATTAACACAGTATATTAGGCTGTATTATTACAGACTTTTCCTAGTGTGAGCTCAAAATCAAAACCAGAACTGAAAACCCCAAACTGTGCTTATTTTAGACATTTCATACAATGCTGCTTGAGTTAAGGATGCACAAAACAGTTCTCTATGATTATATCCTTTCCTGGTGTCAATTGAAAACAGATTTGGACAATATATTGTACAAATGTGTTTATATGTCAAATATATTACTTATAAATTACAATTTTGGTCATATTTCCCACCCTGCATGTTATTCGATTGGCTTGCTTTGTATTCAGATGATGATTATTCAAATTTCTGAGCTGCAATCACCTACAGAACTCCAATTCACCTCTAGTTTCAGATCATCTGACCCTCTGCCTTGTACACACCCCAGCGTTTGTGGCATTAGATGGAGGTAATAACCTCGCCACTAAGGCCATCAACTAAAAACGATCATTCCCAAACCCCACAACCTAGAGTTCCCACACATCCACATCCACTTCCTCTCCATATCCATTCATCCTGATCATAGACGCCCTCATCTCTTCTTTTCTTGTCACAACGGAAGAAAGGGAGAGTGATGATCTCATTTACTGTGGGACCACATGAAGGCCAACAGCTTCAATCACGACACCATTATTCAGGAAACACTAAACAATGGAGGAGCCACAATGCGTTACAGTATGACAACACAGTTAAACGGTGAAACACACTGTGTGGGTCATCACTCAGGAACCGACACTTACAGCGTGAACCGAGAGGCTGGGATGATCAGAAAGCCAGCGGAGGAGAAGAGAAGGGAAGAGAGCCAGAGAGAACGGCTCACCTTTCCTCATAATACCTGCGCTCACCTGTTTGTCTCCTCACCTGAGGCTGTGGGATCCTGATACCCCCCTCCCTCCCTCCTTCCACCTGAAACACCACACAAAGATGGACAGATAATACGATTCTTTTCCTCCCTTGATGCCCACAGAATCCATTCACTCCCTCTCCCTCACCCTTCAGCCCTGCCCCGAAACTGATCCAGACAGCCGTTTTCCTCCAGAATTTTCTCACACTCACAGTTTAAACAGCCCGACATACTCATATACACTCACACTTTAATACACGCATTTATACATCGCATGTACTCAAAAACTAAAAATAAATAAATGGGGTTATATGATAATCGCAGTAAGATCTGTTTTATTTACAATATCAGAGTGGCTCAGTTTACAGTTAATGCAGGATCTCTGCTTGGGCTTTTATGTGCATTTTTATGAGTTTTATGTGCATTTGGGAATGCACCATGCACAAGGTTAACTTTATTTACACATTAATATAATTTCCAACATTTTTGTAGACAGAAGTTTACAGCATTTCAGCAGTATTCTGCTGTCTTGTGTTGAAAGCTTAAGGGTATGAATGTAGTGTAAATTAAATTATTATAATTATCAAAAATTATTTTTCATTTTAACAGTACTAAATTTATAACAGAAATCAATTGCTGTGTTAATACTAATAACAACAACAACAACAATAATAATAATAATTATTATTATTATTATTATTATTTTATTATTCCATTTTACAATGTCAAAATAAAACACTTACTAATTACAGATTAAATATTTCATCTGTGTGGTCATGTGATCATTAACTAACATGAAAGAACTGCGAACATGTGAATGTGTCGTTAAAATATTGAAATATCAACTTGGTTAATGTAAATGTTTGGTAAATGTTGGGAAAATTGTGACTTTTCTAAATTTCAAAACATTTCACATCTGCAAAATGCACATCCCTAGTGCCAATCCACTACACAGAGGTCCATTTGCCGGAGGCTCTCAGACCTGTTCTTCCAAGCCAGGACAGCTGGCCTGCATCAGATGATTTCCCCCTGCACCAGCAAAGCTCCAGCAAGCTTTGGGCTTTATTGAAAACATTATTAACATTTATAATTAATGTAGTTACAAAAATAACATCACCTTTCTCACCCTCATTACTACTGTATATCCTCCATCTACTGTATGAGCAGCCAATTAGATCCTAAAACTTCCAGATACTAATAATCATTTTAAAGGAAACAAACAGAGGATTTGTTCCCAAATCTAGTGAGCCACCATTAGGGAGCATTTTATTGCATCATAGGTGCAGCACCAACCATTCCAAAAAGTTAATTCTAAGGAAATATCACATACATCCTTTGTTACATTGCTCAATGATAAGATGATGGATGAAGCATGAGAAACATTGATTATAAATACAGTTACTTACAGTTCTTTTAAAAACAAATTATTAATGAAAAATACTCCAACAATTAAAAAAAATGTATGTACTCATTATTTGGGTGTACTGTGTATTTGCATGCTTATATGCATGTTTGTACAGAAGAAACAGACGTCACTGCCATTGGCTGCCAGTCTACTTTCTTTGGCCTGTCATTTGCATGAATTTGTGCATTTCTAAAAGTTGATGTGTGCATTAGCTTTTTAACACACTGTATACCTGTGTGTATACTTGTGGTATAAGCCGATTTGGATAATAGTGCCAAATCAATAAATGTAAAAGTAAAGCAAATGTATGATAAAAAAAGATTTGGTGCAAGAGAGCGTTCAACATCGAGGTTCCATTTCAGTTAGGATGCTAAGATTCAGAGAACTTTATCATTCATTCAACAGTTTATAACAAAAAAAAAAAAACTACTTGTACTGGCCTATCAGTCTCCTACAGCTGGCAAGTTATTTTGAAGGAATTCTGAGGCCTGAAGCTGGTTGTAATGCAGCACTGTGGTAGACAGTAATTACAGCAAGAGAATACTGTAATATTTTACATGAGAGATATGTGGGTCATGAGCCTCATATTTCTTTTATTGGGGGTTTCTGTGACTCGTCGAAGAGTTTGATATCCCCAACTGCTCCCTTCAGATTCTGATGATAAGATTGGTATTATGTGCGATGACTTAGCATAGTGACAAGACATTCATGATCTCAACCTCAAGACAAACAATACAGTTGGTTTCCTTCTTGGGCCTTGGGCACCTCTCTTTTATGTTTCTGTTTTCATTGAATGTGTATGAAGTTGAAAAATGGTATCATAAAAAACCACACCAGTATTAAATCACAGTGGTCCAATTAAAGATTTGCTTTTAAGTCAACGATTAATGGTCTATTTGTAGTGACAGCATCTGCTCTATTACTGCAGAAAATAAAAACTAGTGATGTCAATTTGTCTGGAAAATAAGAGAGAATAAACATGTTTCACAAAAGAAAGAGCCAGAAAATGATGAAACACAGTGGGAGGAAAAGAAAGACACATTTTCTAGTCAAGACAATTACTACAGAGGAGATAAATGCAAATAGAAGATAAACAAGCTGTAAATTTTTATGTTCAGGTTTGATTTAACCGATCAAAAACCAATTGTGTATTTGTGACATTGTAACCAAACTATTTTCATTGGCCGTGCTGATATTCAGCACAACAGCAGGACTGCAAATGTGATGTTGCTTTTGAGACACTTCAATAAACAAGACAAATATTGAGTAACTGATTCAGACAAGTAATTTGTTTATTTTTGCTCCATCAGTGAAAATGGTTTGGTTAAAATTTTAGTATGGCAAATACAGAGAAGCAGAGAGGCAATTAAATGTCCCAGTGACATTATACAAAATATCAGCATGTATCTCTGAATGCAGCTTATCAAATCCGAGGACCAGAACAATACTCATTATGTTACTAAAGACAGTCTTTATCTTCAGCCACCACAACACCAGTAGATAAAATTAAAAGTTGTGCTACAATCTTTCACCCTCATCTTTTTCTCTCTTTCTCTCTCACACATGCACACTATCTATCCGCTCTAATCAATAAGTGTGTAATCAGTTTAAAGACCCATGCTGAAAAAAAACAACCACTGACCGCAGCAATCACAGCGAGGTTCAGTAAAGATCACTGGCACAGCACGTCCACGGTCTGGCCAACAGTCAGCCAGCATTACTACCTCCATATGCTCGGCATAATGCCACTGAGGTCAGATCAAGGTTAAGTGAAAACTTCCCTATCAACAAGTTAATAAAATAGCAGGCAAGCTTATATAGCTTTAAGGAAACCACTGCATGCGATTTGGGTGTTATCCAAATTTGTAGATAGTGGAAAACAAATGCTTCAGTGTTGTTTTTAATTAACCCAAAAACTAAAATTCTGTTATTTACTAACCATCAGTCTAAACCCATAAGACTTTTGTTCATCTTTGAAAGCACAAATAAAGATACTTTTAATGAAACCTGAGAGATTTCTGTCTCTCTGCCCCAAAACTTTGATGCTACAAAAAGTTTGTAAAGACATTGTAAAAAATAAATAAATAAAAATCCAAAATCCAAGTCTTCTGAAGACTGTATGATGCTGTATGATGTACAGACTTAAAGGGATAGTTCACCCAAAAATGAAAATTACGTCATTAATTACTCACTCTCATGTCGTTCCAATCCCCTTAAGAACTTTGTTCATCTTCAGAACACATATTAAGATATTTTTGATGAAATCCGAGAGCTTTCTGACCCTCCATAGACAGCAAGGGTACTACCACGTTCAAGGTCCAGAAAGGTACCAAGAACATTGACAAAATAGTCCGTGTGACATCAGTGGCTCAACCGTAATTGTACTTTTTGTGTGCAAAGAAAATAAAAATAATGAATTTATAAACAATTCTTCTCCTCTGTGTCACCCTAGCACCATTTTGGTGAGTATCACGGTGCATGCTTCATGATAATGTATTCTCGTAGCTTCATAAAATGAAGGTTGAAACACTGATGTCACATGGACTATTTTAACAATGTCTTTACTAAGTTTCTGTGCCTCAGAAAAAGGTCAGAAAGCTCTTGGATTTCATCAAAATGTCTTAATTTGTGTTCCGAAGATGAACGAAGGTCTGAGGGACGTGGAACGATATGAGGGTGAGTAATGAATGACCGAATTTTCATTTTTGGGTGAACTAACCCTTAATATTTATTGCTTACGAATGTTGTTACAAGTTGTGGAGGAATTACGGTGAGGAAAACAAAGTCATGTCTATTCTCAAACATAAAGCAAACACAACTATATAAAGGCTATTCACATGAGCACATTTTAACATTAAAAATGATTTATACTTTCATTAATTTTATATGCTTCTCCACACAGGAAGAACAAACATGCCAACTAGTTACTGACCTGATGTAGACTTAGCTGAAGGCTTAGGTTTACGTAAGTAAGGTAACGAGAAAATAAGCAATGGCTCTCAATTACAGTGTGCTGCAGTTCCATTTCTCACCACAGATTTAGATTGGAAGATTGTGGGGCGCTGTAGAGCTGGGCATGGCTCAGGAACTGTTTGCCCCACTTGGTATCATAACACATGTCTGCTGAAGCCATACAATGGATTTTGTTAAATCCTGCCAACTTTACACCTTAAAACAGTCTATAAAATCAGAAAAATATTTGTTGGAGAATGCTGAACACTATTAGGCCTTCAATTTATTGTTGATTCAGTTTATATAGAGGTTTATGTTTTGCATGAATATTTTGGTTGGTTAAACCGCTTGATTCAAAATGATTTCTTTAGCCATCTTCAGAAACTTTTGAAGCATCAATGTTTTGGTGTAACAGACTTTCAGAGGAGGGAGAGAAACCTTCCTGAATTCATTAAAAAAGATGAACAAATTCTTCTGGAACGACATGAGTAAATGATGACATAACTTTCATTTTTGATATCTCTTTAACTTGTAGAGACAACTTTAGGTAAGATATTTCTAAGTTGATTTCAAAGAAGTGTAAATACTGTGGCTCTAGTGCTAACAAATCATTGTCAGAAGTGTCATAAACATTGGCTCAGCCTTGAGAAGCAGCACTTTCAGCCTCCAAAGGTGTTTAGAATTTAAATTCTCTCATGATGCTTGTTCATATTCTCCACAGTTACTGGCTTTCTGAAAACAGTTTTATCACATCTGGATGTTGGCTGGTGCAGGTTAGAATACCAATGCTGTTGTCGTCGATTATAAAAATGTATCATATTCTTTTGTAATGTAAATGACAAGTATATTGATTGTTTTTATTAAAAAGAAATGCTAAAAAGCAGTGGTTCTCAACCACCAAATCTGGCAAAAACTTCAGAGCTCACTTTGTCCAAGACAACATTTGAAGGCCTTCCCGTCTAAGTTGATATGCACCTCTGGTACTTCGGTTGTAATAAAAATAAAACTCAAAAATATGATGTATATCAGTTTAATGTAATTGTGATGATTGATAGTTTTATTTTCTCCACGGAACACAAAATTGAGATTATTTGTAGATAATGAGTCCAATTTAGGCTAATTAATGTACATACACACAAATGTGCATGAACACACACATACACACACACACACACTCTCTCCAAAGGGACGGCTGGGCATTTTAGGTACTCTCAGTAGGACAAAAAAACGATTTCCCAAATAAAATAAAAAAACATGTTTTATCAAAACTATTGTAGACTATTTATTTATTTATTTTAAGATCCTGAAGATGCACATACTCGAAAAATCCTGATGTGCATCACACACTCTCTCCCACACAAATAAACACACACACACACACACTGATTCTCCTGTGAATACGACATTCCAAGCCGGGTCAGACAGTAAGACTCGGTGGTGCCTGTCCTCTCCCCGTGACCCCACGTTTGAGCAGGACCGCTGAATGGCTGCACTGTCCTCCCATTGTTTCATCATGGCATGTTGTCCCATTCCTGCTCCTAAAACATGGACACATCAAACGCTCGGCAGATAGACCACCGGCCATCACTCTCCATCTCCCTTTCTTCCTCTCCCTCTATCCTCTGCCTGGGTCATTCCCAACATACCTGTATTTCAGCGGTCTCTCTTGTGGAGCTGCATCACAGGGCTCATTACCGAGACATTAAAACCCCACAAAGACTCGTGCTGAACTCCTGCCATCCAACATCAGAGACAAAAACATTCTGCTATTTAAAACAAAAAGGATATGTGCATAACACATTTCTGAGGGGGCAGCTACGTATTTTGAAGACATGTATTGACTAACTGTTAAAGTATTATTGCTGTCTAACACAAAAGGTAACCCTTATCTGTTTTATTCTCCATTCCTGATTTAGGCGTTTAACCAAGAATCATCCTAAATTTCACTTTTTAATACTGAAATTAAATTGAAATTCTAACCCAACAGTAGGGTATTTGACCCAATTTTGGGTTGAAACAACCACCATTTTTGCCACAAATATAATCAATAATAATAATAGCAATAATAAAAATATAATAAAATTTGCAAGTTAGCGATATTTTTGCATGAATCAAGAATTACTTGCATTACAAAAAAGCTATAATGTAACTCCATTACATTCATTCATGAATACACTTTTTCTGGAAATAGTGGCATTTGAGAGATTACTTAATATTTATTATATAATCTACCCTTTTTATACTTATTTAATGAATTTATATAGATTTAATGAATAATAAGAAATTATTAATTTTATTCAGCAAGGACACATTCCATTTTTCAAAAGTGAAATTAAAGACATTTACAATTTTACAAAAGATTCCTACTTTCTATTTTGAAGGATCATGTGACAATAAAGACTGGAGTAATGGCTTCTGAAAATTCAGCTTTGCCATCACATGAATACATTTTATATATTAAATTTGTATATTGTAACAATCTTTCACAATATTACTATTTTATTACTATTTTTGTATTTTTGATTAAATAACTTGAGTGCCCTAGTGAGCATAAGAGATTTCTCTCAAAAACATTTAAATTGCACCGACTGGTAGCATAGTGTATTCCATACATGCATATACTATCACAAGTTATTCTCATAGTTTTAATAAACCTCATCTATGTTAGTCAGCTGTAACTAACCTCACTACATATACGTGACATAATTAAATAAAAAAATGTTAAATGTATTATTTTGAAGATATCAGCAACAATATTCAAATAAAATCTAAATGTTTGCCAGAAATAAACACATATTCATGATTGATGAACAAGGTTCATAAGAAAGTGCTGTACTGGCCTGGATAGGTCAAGTGACATTTCCGTCAACTGGCCTCAGGCCACTAGGCCATCCTTATTGTTGAGCCCTGTTATTTATAGCCCAACTAACAATACAAAGCTGTTGATCACTTCCCTCCTCATCTCTTTTGACAATAACATAAAAACCATTAAATTTCTTCTCTCTAGAACTTTCTGTAACATACACGCTATAGATCTTCCAAGAACCATCAAAGCATTCAACAGCCAAAGTTCATACTGCAAAAATGACAGAACCAAAATATTCGCGTTTTTCACACGCCCTCAGTGGCAGGACAGGTATGTGCATCCAGCAGTAACCCGCCAGAACACACATGCGCTTTCTGCACTCAAAGGGTTCTCATACCCTGGATCTGCCCTCCACAGCAGGTGAGTTGTCATCTTCACCGTAGACCAACAACCCCAGCGGAGACCTCAAAGCCTGGAATAATAGGTGGCTGGGGTGGGATGTGTAGCATTGGAAGTAGATTCTGAAATAATGTGCCTTGGTTTTAATGCCAAATGTGTTTTAAACAGAGTAGGCTTCTCAAACCATAAGAGAGATTCATATTTTGAAAATAAAATGATGATATGTGTTCTCTAAATACAGCTAAGCCATTTGGGTGGTACAAATGGATCAGCATAATTAGAGTGACTGAGTGTTTTCTGGGAATGCAAACAAAAGCAAAATCACATGCCCACAAAGAGACCCATTTCTCTTTATAAAATCTCCAAATCTCCTACTTTACTGCCTGATGTAAACATAATGAAATTAAAAATAAGCTTTGCTCTAAATAGAAAAGCGCTGCAATGTCCCCATTTATACTAGAGCAAAGCGATGCTTTTGTTGTACAGATAAACCAGAGCACCAGGGTACGTTTCACACACAAATATGATGAGCAAGTCTTACAGACAAGATTTACAATAACAAATTTTCATGTACGTCAGATATATTGTTGTATATGAACCATAGCTGACATGAGACTTTCATATCTGCATGAAAATCAAGGCAACACGCCCAAAAAGAGCGACAAGTGCGGCGCGCAACAAAGAAAGATAGAACAACAGGTGGCTGCAGACGGTAACAGCACAACAGAGGTCTCTCGTCCACAAAGGTGTAAAACGGAATTGTGGGGGTTGCACACCAAGTTAAAACCCCAAATTACGGCGAAGAAGCAGGCTGGGTGTGTTTAAGTGTGCATTGGTTTATATATATATATATATACATATATATATATATAATTTCAACAATCACAAAAGTTTACAAATTAGTCAGAAATCGTCTTTGCTTGAGAAGGTAGCCATAGCAACAGCTGTCAATTTCAGACGGTGGCGACAAAAACATAATTACTGTAATTATTTATCACGTAATTATGTATGTGCACAACAGAAATGTATTAAAAAGTCTTCAAGTTTACGCTTTGTTTGCGCAAGATGGACCTCAAACGACTGCGCCCAGAAAACGACAGACAGATTGCGTTAAAAAGTTCAGCTGCCTGAAAGTCACTAAATAATTCGCATACTGGTGCAAACCACTTGTAAACAGCGCTAAAGTAAAGACAACACTGCAGTAAATAACCACCAAGGATTGTCCGTGTAAAGCTCTGGAGAGAAGACACCCGTGAAAAAAGTGACAGCAGGCTGAAAATAGCGCGTAATCAGCGGCTTACCTGCGGCTGCAGCGCGAGCGAGAGCAGGAGAATGACGGTCCAGTGCTGTCCGCGCTCTTCATCCCTTATCATCGCCCTAGCAGCACTCCTTCTGTCCGTACTCGAGCTCTCCAAGGAGTGCCAACTCTTTCGGTCTCTATCCATTCTCATAGCAGACATTTGCGCACTTGGTCTGTGCGTACGGAACAGCCTTCCCCTGTTTGGTGACGCTTTCTTTACACTGTCCATGTGTCCATCGTGAAGACACAGCGCGAATACGAGCAAAGTAAATGTGGCACAGGTAAATGATAAGACCACTGATGTCTTTCCACACTCCGCGCGGAGTCCAGGGTGCTTCCTCCTCCTCCTCCTCCTCCTCCTTCCACCTGCTACAGTTAAGAAGCTTTGAATGTTCGACCTGCTGACCTAGTGACTTGAGCTTTCATCCCATTTACTTTCCCACTCATTAAAGCAGCTCTTTTCCCTCACGTCAACCGGATAGGCTTTCCCGATGCCCTCCCAAAGCAAAGAGCGAGCGATGAGAGCGAGACTGTGCATCACCGTGGGAAGCACTAGCGGTAAAGTTGCCAGTAGAGGGTGTGTCCTCCGCATGGGAATATCGGTCACCTGTATCTAACTTGAATATAATATCGACATATTTCTTACAAACGGATGTAGGCTAGTTTATAAATATAACATTCTCTGCATTCTGTTGTTTATGTGATAAAGTATTGTAACCTTGAGTGAACCTGCTATAACGTAAGACAAATTTCAGACTCAGTCTGACAATAAAGTGTATCGTATCATATCGTATCGTAAAAAAAACCGTTATACTGTATTTCACAACTTTATATTTTTCACTTACACCTTTACTGCCACCTTAGGAGGGTGATGGTCATGTATAATGCTGATTATACAACACTTCATGGTCTTTTTGCATAGATATGATGCCGGATAAAAAAAAAAAATTGGTTAGGCTCAACAGCCCAACATCCCTTCTATTTTGTAACAATTACTACAGATTATAAATGACAGAAAAGGGCCCATTCTCTGCCATATGTCCTGTTTATGAAGTCACAGTATCATTTATAACAAATAAATTGTGAAACTATGCTATCCCATAATGCACTGGTCTGGAAATTCTCAGTAGGGTTTCTTTTCATGTGTACTCCTTCTGGAATAATAGGTCTCAAGCTTCACTTAATCTCTGAGCATGATCAAAGTGCTGCGGCACCAATTAAAAGAGCATTTCAGAGGGCAGACAATAGACAGACAGACAGAGGCTGTTGCATTCAATACTCACGCACATTTACATTACCGCCGGCTTGTTATCACATCATAGGCTAAAAGTGGAAGCGCCATGCTTTCTCTGACTTAATCATTAGGTCGTTGGGTGAGGACAAAGCAATAAACCCACAAGGTTTGGATGCCAAATAGTGTTTGTGGGGCCCTGTTGCACCCAAAATGACTACGGATGTTTGAACGTTTCACAAAGACTGAATATTTGTGTGTTTACAGTAAAGATTTGTTATCGAGGACCACACACATTGCCTATAGGCTATATACTGTCTGTAATTCTACATTGCTGAAGAAATCAATGAAAAATGCAAAAAAATAACGTTTATAAGTAACAACTAGTGATTATTCTGTGTTGTTTACTGGTTTTAGATGGGTTTTGACCAATTTTCAGCTGGACAGGCAGAGAGATCTTTTTAAACCAGCTTGGCTAGACTGGAAGACCAGCTCAGCCTATAACCTAGACTTTTGACTTAGGCTAATTGCGGAAATTCAAAGCATATCGGCGTCATATTGCTGCTTTCCAGATCTCCATATCGGGGAATGAGTGAACTTTCCACTGTGCAGGCATGGAGGCAGTTACTACAACACAAAGCATCCGCTTTATGCTGTAAATATAATGAACCGATTTTATTGACTCGATCCTGTTTCCTCCCCCCATTCGCGACGGACTTGTTGCTGACGCGCACATCCCTAGAAACCGGTTATTTTCCAAAAGTAGAGTGACCCGTGGTCAGAACAGAGGGCTCTTCAAGTCCGTCTGTGATTTGCATAGAGTGGCGCTGACCTCGACACAACTGAATTTTAATGAATTGTAATCGCTCTTTATTCCTACTGACTCTAAAGCCGCGCTGAGAGCTTATGTTCAGAGATAATTACATCATTTATGGATCCGTTAGACTTTTCAGCTGTTGGCGGGAATTACCTACGGCTGTGTTCTGACGATTTTCTTTCTTTCAGTTGGCTACTTCATTACATTACCATTTAATCATTAAATTAGCCTACTGTACAAATAAACTAACAGCAGTGACAGATGATTTATGTAGGGTTCCTAAACCAGTAAAACATACTACTAATATTTTTCCAGATTGCTACGTGATGAGTCCCTGCTTAAAAAAACAATAGAAACCATCACAGAAATTGTTAATGGTTTCCACTACATACCATTAAAAACTAGGGCTGGATAATATAGCTAAAAATTTGATCAACGATATATGTTTCATATCGTTCTATATCGATAATTGTTGACATTTTTTATAACCCTTTTTAAAACAGAGCAATAGGGAAAAATTTTTTAATTTAACCACTGTATTTTTAATTTGCCGAATTTATTAAGACAAACAACAAATATATATATATAATTATTATTATTATTATTATTATTTAT
>NW_015623500.1:839044-842282 GCF_001515625.1 Sinocyclocheilus rhinocerous | reverse complement strand
TGAGACGCGAGTGCAGCAGTCATATTTGTCCGTCTAAAAATGTGCTGAATATGCGTTCTGTGTGAATGGCTTGGTTTCGGTTTTAACCCATTCAAGATCTTCTCCGCATTGAGCTTCTATATTTCTCTAATATATAAAACGAATAACACAGCAGCGGCGCGTCTCGTGGGCTAGACTAACAAAACATTAAAATGCAACAACATCATCATCATCACCGCATCTCGCGCGCCACTGATGACGCACTCTTAACATTTCATTGTACCATTTTTGCATTCAAATGCAAATGTTTATTTTAAATTCGACTAATATTCAATTTTTTTGTTCACAATCTCCTCATCACAGGCAGGCACAGCACTCAATTCAGCATGTGTTCGTGTTTGTGTGAGCTGTCTGCCGCACTCATAGTGCCTATATCGAACATTTTTTTATATCGTTATCGATGGTGTACCGTCGATAAATATCGATACCGTTTTATCGCCCAGGCCTATTACAAACCATCAACTTTTAAGTTTTAACCATTAAAACCATTTAAAAAATGATTTTCTGTAGGCCTAGTGTGTTTTGGGACATATTCCATTAGGATTTAGTGGCTTTAACAAGCCACCAATAGAAGGCGACCAGTAGATACCCACAGGGTCCACATTTTCTATTAAAACCATAGACTGTATAAGAACAGATTAAAAACAGTACAATTCCCACCATAACCAATAAAACTATTACAAATGTTGTGATGGTGTGTTTTTTTTTTCAGCAGGGGTGGCATTCACGTAACAAACGTTTCCAGGAAACGATGACAGCCTATGTTAGCAGAGAATCAATCCACTGAGATGAAGATATGGATCGTTCTCTTCAGGTACAAACCTTACTACCATCCAACCGTAAACAGTACAACAGCAAATGTCTCCATCTGCTGGACTCATTGTGAACTGAAAGTTGGTGATTAACATGGAAATGTAAAGAGAGCCAGTCCTAGACTCACAAAGACTCAGACAACTCACATCCTCATATTCGCTCATAATTTGGCATGGAAATAAAGCAATACATAATAAACAAAGAATAAACTAAACCTACACCAATTTCTAAGCTTGAGCCCATTTTGGGGGTCAGTTGTGGGAGTATTTGGATTCCAGACAAAGCACAGTGATAAAGCAATGTTTGTAGTTTTCTCAAACCGACCAACCTGCTGTTTGGTCATATGATCAGTGTGGGGACAGCTGTGTCCCACACATTGCTGGCATAAGAAGTGTCTGTTCTGTGACTCAAAGTGGGCAGTGTTGGTGGACAACATACTGCTAGGCATGATGCCAATTGCATAAGACACACACACACAGCACCAGCAGCAGTTAAGGTCAGGTTTTTCTCAAGGCAAAACAGCGGAGTGTGCAGAGGCTTGGGAAATCTGCAGAAGAATGCATGTTTGTGTACACAGAAAAAAAGTTGACCTAATCATTTAGGTCAACACAATGTAACTCAAGGCGGCCCCTATTATACAGCTGACAGTTCAGAGTCCCTCAAACTTAATTGAAGAGTAAATTACCTCTTATACAATACTCAAAAAGACTCCCAGCCCAGGCCATGAGAAGGTGATTTAACTTCAATAGAAATCTCTCACTGCTTGAGATTAAAGAGAGTGTGTATGAGCTCAAACAACAGGACGATCAGTTTATGAGTTTGTGAATGCACTCAAGTACATAAAACATATCTGATTTCATCTTGACACAATTAATTTCATAACAGAACAAAATGTTTGACATTCACTCATAATCTTGGGGTTATACATTTGAGTACCACACAAATGGGGAATAAAGTAAATTCCTTAGTAATCAGACTTAAGACTTGGAAGTCTGAAGATCAATAAACCACTGAATCAAAGAGTGTCACATACACTTATGCATGATCAAGGCTGCTTATGCTTTTAAGGATTTTTGAATGTTTGATGTCAAAGGAATAATTGTCTCCACTTCTCCCTGCCCAAAAGCCAATTTGGATGTAGACTGTCACTGAGATGAGAAGAGAAGATCCCCCGAGTTTCCTGGCTTCTACTTCAAAAGGATGAGTGACAGACAAGGACAACCACAAGTAACAAGGACTGGCGCTAGATGCTGTGGACACACTAAAGAAAGACACAGGCTCATGGCTGACATCTTCATGAACTATATGGTGAAGTTTCAGAGGAAATCATGACTGATATGGTAGGACGAACTGAACTACTTCTAAATGCTTGCGAACAAGGACACGTCATGTAAAAGTGGACTTAAACAGTAAATTGTCGTCAGGAAATGAAAACTGGTGTGGCTCAGTTCAGTTTCATAAAGACACACACAAACACTACTCTACAAAAGTTAAGGGTCAGATTTTTTTATTATTATTATTGAATGATTCTCACCAAGGCTGCATTTATTGGTGAAAATAATAATAATAATAATAATGTTTTACTTTTAAATTTTTCTATTTTATTACATTTCAAACTGTAACTATTTATGTGATGGCAAAGCTGATTTTTTTTAGCAGCCATTTCTCCAGTCTTCAGTATCACTTGGTCTTTCATAAATCAATCTAATATGGCGATTTGGCACTCAGTAGTTAATGATGGTTCTTGCTGTCAATGTTGAAAAGCTTTTGCTGCTTAATATTTTTGTGGAAACAGTGATGCATTGTTTCATGATTCATTATTGGAAATCTTTTGTAAAATTATGTCTTTCAACACTTTCAATGCATCTTTTCGGAGTAAAATGTTTGTTTTTTTTAACAGACTTTTTCAAACATACACTTAATGTTATTTAAAGAAGTCTCTTCTGCTCACTAAGCCTGCATTTATTTGATCCAAAATACTGCAAAAGCAGTAATATTGTGAAATACTTTTACTATTTAAAATAACTTTTCTATTTGAATACATTTTAAAGGGGTCATATGATGCAATTTCAATTTTTCCTTTCTCTTTGGAGTGTTACAAGCTCTTGGTGCATAAAGAAGATCTGTAAAGTTGCAAAGACTAAAGTCTCAAATCCAAAGAGATATTCTTTATAAAAGTTAAGAGTCAACCACGCCTACCTAAAACGGCTCGTTCTAACACGCCCCCACATGTCTACGTCACGATGTGGGAAGATTTGCATAACGCCGCCCAAATGTTCACACAAAGAAAGAAGGCGTAACTTTGATTCTCGCTGTAGTATTGAAAAGTGAAAAGTGAAAAAGTGAAAAGTGACGTGACATGTGGCCAAGTATGGTGACCCATACT
>NW_015623500.1:822732-825093 GCF_001515625.1 Sinocyclocheilus rhinocerous | reverse complement strand
GACGCGTTTCAGAAAGGCGGGGCATAGAGGAGAAACAATAATGTACAGTATGTGGAAAATAATGTTTTTTTTTAACCTTAAACCGCATAAACATTTCATTACACCAAATACACAAAATAATGTTCTTTTTAGCAACATCATATGACCCCTTTAAAATGTAATTTATTCCTGGGATTTCAAAACTGAATTTTTAGCATCATTACTCCAGTCACATGATCCTTCAGAATTCATTGTAATATTCTGATTTGCTGCTCAAATTTTTTTTTATTAGTAGTATTATGTTGAAAACAGCGGAGTATAATTTTTTTTCAGGTTTCTTTGACGAATAGAAAGTTCAAAAGAACAACATTTATCTGAAATAGAAATCTTCGGTAACATTATAAATGTCTTCACTTTTGATCAATTTAAAGCATCTGTGCTAAATAAAAGTATTAACTTCTACAACCTCCCCCCCCCCAAAAAATAAAAATTATACTGACTCGAGAGATTTTGAATGGTACACTGCATATTGTTACAAAATATTTTTATTTCAGATAAATTATGATCTTTGAATCTTTCTATTCATCAAATACTCCTGAAAAAATTACTAAACCGTTTTAAACATCGATAATAATAATAAAAAAATGTTTCTTGAACAGCAAATCAGCATTAAAGAATGATTTCTGAAGGATTATGTGACACTGAAGACTTGTCACAGGAATAAGTTAAATTTTAAAATGTATTCAGATAGAAAAGCAGTTATTTTAAATAGTAAAAATATTTCACAATATTTCTGCATTTGCTGTATTTTGGATCAAATAAATGCAGGCTTGGTGAGCAGAAGAGGCTTCTTAAAAAAACAAATCTTACTGTTCAAAACCTTTTGACTGGTAGTGTATATAATAATGAATGTGCTCCATAAAGGGCAATAATTGTGTGGCTCTACTCTAGCTGCTCATGAACACCCCACTACTCTCAAACTAAACAATAAAAACAAAATCTCAAACCCCAGGTCAAGAGAAAAAAACAAGCAGAAAGCAACATGAAAAACACTGTGATTTAATAAAAACGTCAAAGCTCCAGGTACAATGTCTGGGGACCAGACTCTGGGTGCAATGATTTCACATAAATGTAATGAAAAAAAAACAAAAAACCTGCATACTTACAAACTCATCAAAGTCGACCATCTCAGAAGAGGGAATACAAGTTAAAAGTGGGGGGGTGATTTCATCTCTGGACTTTTCTTTTGAATGGTGTGCATGTAATCTATTCAACCATTAAACAGCCTGAACTGTCCCAAGGGGTCAGTGGTTTCTAAATGCAGGCCTGTGTATAACTGCCATTTTTCATAGAAGCTGTATATACGTGAATGTTATTTCTTTGCAAATGAGATTTTCATTGCATTGCTCTGTGTGATCTTAAAGCCTTGCAAAGCTTCTCTGGCTGCACCCGCCTGCACCTCATTATCAAACTCCACAAAGGCGATGTCGTGACGACCCGGGACAAGACGGACTTCTTTGAATCCAGGAAACCTATGAGAAGAAAGTGGCATTGTAATTAGCAAAAGATGATAAAATATTTTAAAATGATCTGAAATTTTACCAGCACCCCACTGAACAGCTTATGAACAAAGCAAACAAACACTCACTGGTTGAACAGCATAGACAGCATGAGCTCGTTCGTCTCCTCTGGGAGATTGGTGAGAAACAGGATATGGTTGGGAGGGTTTTCTGACACCTACAGACAAAGTGTTATTAATCAAAGAGTGATGCACTGAAATTTCAGCAAATGAAAATACACAGTCGAAACTGTTTTGGAGGGCTAAAATCAGTGACTATAATGGTGACTTTAATTAGTACTTCTCCAATGACATATTGATTGCGTCAGTGTCCATTTCACCTCGCATCTCTCCTTCACACGCCCCTCTATTTACCGTCTGCGACTGTCACAGGATTGCGCTCGCGCTCCGTTCATCTCACTGACACATTTTTTGAGCAGCTGATGTGTGATCTCTCCTTAGTACTCGTGGCCAGTAATGCTAAAATGAAGTAGTTTTTCAATGGCTCTCGGTCATTCCGATGACATTACCTGAGCAGTCGTAGGCTGCGCATTTATTGCATGGACAGAGCAAAAACATAAGTGTCTAAAGCATACGCACAGTTCCATTGAAAGAAAAAATGTTTTAAAGGGGTCATATGATGCGATTTAAATTTTTTGCCTTTCTCTTTGGAGTGTTACAAGCTCTTGGTGCATAAAGAAGATCTGTAAAGTTGCAAATACTAAAGTCTCAAATCCAAAGAGATATTCTTTATAAAAGTTAAGAGTCAACCACGCTAATGTTCACGCAAAGAAAGGTGGCGTAACTTTTATTCTCGCTGTAGT
>NW_015623500.1:819454-822332 GCF_001515625.1 Sinocyclocheilus rhinocerous | reverse complement strand
GTGGAGACGCTGTGTGTTTCGTTGTGAAAGCGAAACTACTTTGTTTGGCCTTCCAAAAGAGGACATAATGTTTCTATAAAGTGGGGCAGTTCCAACTTTGCAAGGACAGTCTGGTGCTTCTGACTCACAGTCTGTAAGTACATTTACATATTAAAAGAATTTGCCAATGATGATTCAAACGCGAGTTTTGAGCAGTGTAGAACATAGTGCTTGTTGTATGTCGTTTCTCCGATCACAAATGCAGACATGGTTTTATGTTTATGCAGCACAATACGCAACACAACGCCTAAAAAGACAGTACAAGTCATTATAATCAGTAATTATGTGCCCACCGGATGCTACAAATGCCTCATATGTAATGTGTTTTGTGCTGGGACTCTGCATCACAGTATGTTAAGTGGCATAACATTTCCTTCACACGCTTGAGGTATTCGGCCAATCACAACGCACTGGATAGCTGGCCAATCAGAACACACCTCGCTTTTCAGAACGATGAGCTTTGTAAAAATCGACGCGTTTCAGAAAGGCGGGGCATAGAGAAACAACAATAATGCACATTGTGGAAAATAATGTGGTTTTTTTAACCTTAAACCGCATAAACGCATTTCATTACACCAAATAAACAAAATAATGTTCTTTTTAGCAACATCATATGACCCCTTTAACAATGTTGTTGAACCGAATGTACGAAGGAAACTGTTAAAATAACCACAACATTAACAACAATCTTGAAATAAGAGAGCAAGGTTTATCTGATAATCAGATGCATGAAAGTAGCGTTCTTTGCTACAGCAAACAGACATCGGGAGTCTTTTCTTTCAGAATAATCATTCGCCGATGGAGAGGAAAAGTTAAATACTAGGGCTGTGAATCTTTGGGTAGACAGCAAATCGATTCGATTCATGATTCATAGGTTTCGATTCGATTCAAGAACGATTTTTGCAAATTCAGAACGATTCAATTAGTGTCACAATAAAATTTAATTAGATTAACGATTCGATTCTGCATTCTTTAAGTGCATTCACAGGATTATTTAAATGCTTCCCCTAAATTCTTTAAATGCTTAGTCAGGGGGCAAATTACACAGCAGCCTTTATGGTTACAAAACCATAGGTTAGAGAAAAAAAAACACTTTTGTCCATTGTTAGATGCTAGTTTAATGATGCTATGGCATGACATGGCATACATAAAAATGTATGTAAGCCAAGATAAAAAAAAAAAAAAGGAAAAAATTTAAAAATTTAAAAAAAAGAAAGAGCTTTAAAAGTATAGGCTAACATTTTATCACACCAGGGGCGTAGCCATCATTTCAGAAGTGACAGAGATTTCAAATACAATAATTTTATTCATGTATTATTATTATTTTTTTTTTTTTACAAGGAATTATTTTCTTATCTCTTTTAATTTGCTATAAGAAATCAAATACACTGCTGGACAATTATCAATCATTTGTAATCTATAATTTTTTCCTAATGGCAATTTTATGATTGTTTTTTTATACTACAATTATTTCAAATTTCTGCACAGAAAAATGTTTTAAAAAAAAAAAACACTTTAGTTTCTGTACTGTAATAAATGTCAATTAGCACTGCATCATTCATACATTTTATTTAGTTATTGTGTTTATGGTCTTAACGTTTTATCAGTTCATTCTGCTTTTTATTCATAAATAAAATGCTATAATATTTAACTTTTCCTCTCCATCGGCGAATGAGGTTTCTGAAAGAAAACGCGCCCGATGTCTGTTTGCTATAGCAACGAACTCTACTTTCATGCATCTGATCATCAGATAAACCTCGCGCTCTTATTTCAAGGTTGTTGTTAATGTTGTGGTTATTTTAACAGTTTCCTTCGTACATTCGGTTGAGTGACATTGTTCACTGTGCGTATGCTTTAGACACTTACATTTTTTTCTCCGTCCATGCAATAAATGCGCAGCCTACGACCGCTCAGGTAATGTCGTCGGTATGACCGATAGCCATTGAAAAACTACAGAAAAGAAATACTACTTTACTTTAGCATTACTGGCCACGAGTACTAAGGAGAGATCACACATCAGCTGCTCAAAAAAATGTGTCAGTGAGATGAACGGAGCGCGAGCGCAATCCTGTGACAGTCGCAGACGGTAAATAGTGGAGCGTGTGAAGGAGAGATGCGAGGCACAAACACTGTTCAAGGTCTCCATTAATTCGTGCTTGTAGTAATTTAATGTGTATATATTTAAGCATTGAATCGCTATAGAAAACGCGATTCATTTGATTCTTAGCGTTTTAAATCGATTACTGTCCAAAATCGACGATTCACGATTCAAAATCCATGTTTCAAGATCGATGCATATGCATCGTCAGGACTTGTAATCGATGCACCGAAAAAACGAGTGAATCGTTACACCCGTATTAAATCTATAGCATTTTATTTTATGAAAATGAGATTAAGTAGTTTTCGCACTCAAAGAACTTAAGACGTGCCAGGAAATGCCTAATATGGACAAATGCATCTATCGCTGCAGCTAAGCTGAATAAAAAGCAGAATGAACTGGTGAAACGTTAAGACAATAAACAATAAATTTATGAATGATGCAGAGCTAATTGACATATCATTTATTACAGTACAGGAACTATTAAGTATATTTTCTACCTAATTCTGTGCAGAAAATTGAAATAATTGTTTGTAGTACATAAAACAATCATAAAATTGTCATTAGGAAAAAATTACAGATTACAAATGATTGATTGTCCAGCAGTGTATTTGATTTCTTATAGCAAATTCAAATTTTTTACAAAGAATTCCTTGTAAAAAAATAAAAAAAGAACAATTCATACATGCATAAAATTATTGTATTTGACATTTCTGTCACTTCTGAAATGATGGATAAGCC
>NW_015623500.1:805576-810958 GCF_001515625.1 Sinocyclocheilus rhinocerous | reverse complement strand
ATTAAAGTTAATAAGTGATTCAGTCAAGAGCAGTGAGTGATTTTCTCCTTTTCTGTTGTTTGATGAACATTTATGACGCAGTCGGCGGCCGCAGGTTTACGCTGTTGCTTTAAGATCTGACGCATAGATCAAATATTTTGACACATTTGCATTTCTCTCAACTGTTCAAGTTCACTTAAAGGTCCCCTGAAATGCTTAGAAACACGCAGCATTACTCTGTGTACTCTGACGTCATTTTAACTGAAACAGGAAGACAGGGCGGGACATATCAAGCAGCCCCGCCCCTTTTTAAAATCGCCAATAGCGTTCGTTTATATCACAGCTTGGGCTAGAGCCGTTCAGAGCCGTTGAGCTCCGTAAAGCCGCATTTGACAGGGTATGCCAACCACAATCTCATCCATATTGCTATAAAATATAGCATTGTGTAGAATTCGCTTTTTATTTCTCCTCTTTCCTACTACTTGTTTCACTTCTGTTTCAGTTTTTTATAACTATTTCTTACTATGTGTCAGTAAGTTGTTGTTATTTTAGCATGTGTGTTTGGCTCAGTGTTATTTTTTTTAGGATTACTGATAAACTAATGTAGTTTGATTTGTATTAGTTATCTATTTTAGTTTTAGTCACAGTTGTAGTAATGTTGTCATTTTATTAGTTTTTTTTATTATGTCTATATATAGTAGGTTTTTTTTATTAAGTTTTAGTTTTATTTAATTTGAGTTATTTCAGTACTTCAACATACAAAATGGAAATGAAATAACATATATACTGAATGTATTTATATATATATGTACATGCTATCATGTCTCTGGACCGGAGCAGAGTGTGTGTGCGGTGGTTAGCGTGACAGCGCGAAACCAGACTTCTTTTTTTCCTCAATGGAAAGCATATTTACGCTGTTTGAATCGTTCCCTGTCCCCTATATAGTGCACTACGTGCCATTCACTGTACAGAAAATACTAATTCTGTGGACAAGTGACCGATTTCAGCCGCGGCTTCAGCGTCTATTTTATAGTGTAGGGGGCGGGCGCTTCGGATTCTAGAGAGCATTTGATTGGACAGAAAGTTTGATGAGAAGCTGAAGTACGATGTGACGTCAAAAAAAAATCGTTGAGGTTTTGGCGGAAGTGACGAACTGCAAGCTTTGAATGCTTGTATCTTCTAAATGCTTTTGGAGCACACTGCTTTATAGATAACCTTAAGACTAACATATTGATACTAACACCCAAAAAAAAAAAAAAATTTTTTTATTTAATTTTGATTTCATGGGGACTTTAAAGAACTTAGGGGAAGCATTTAAATAATCCTGTGAATGCACTTAAAGAATGCAGAATCGAAACATTAATCGAATTTAATCGAATTTAATTGTGAATCAAATCGAATTGTTCCGAATTTGCAAAAATCGTTCTTGAATCAAATCAAAAACCTATGAATCATGAATCGAATCGCTGTCTACCCAAAGATTCACAGCCCTACTATAGTTTTATTCTGTTTTCTCCATTCACAGAAGCGCTGCAGGTGCGTGTGATCGGTTGAATCTGATCTTACACCATCCTCGGATAAACTCTAATGCATTGCGATTTACCTATGATGAGTTCACAGCTGAGCACGGGCATTTCACTCGTTGGATGCCACAGCATCACATTTGCATAGGCCGTACTACTTGAATTCGTGATTGGTTGACAGCAAATTTCAAATATTAAATAGAACGATAAAATAACGTTATTAACCAGATAATGGCCATTTCAAATTTTCGATTCTGCATGGAATTATAACATTTAATTTAGTTTGTTTCCGGTTTTCGTTCCTTGAACCGGTTCAGAGCCCTGCTAAATATTACTTATAGCACACCTACCATCCAATAATTGCAATAAGCATTGATGCTCTAATGTACTGTAATATAAAAAATATATATAAGATTATAAAATAAAATATATAGCTATATCTGCCTAGTGGCAGCATGAAGCGCGAGTGAATCATTCAGTTTCTCCGATTTACTACTAGTTAAATTGAGACATAAACATGAAAACAAGTTATGACAGCAAATTACTGCAAGTTTAAATGTTTCAATCAATTCATACATTATTAAGAAGTTGATATAAAAACTGCCTTATGTGAAATTTAAGTTTATATTCACACAACTTTATCAATATTAAATTTGATTAATTGATAACCAATTAAACTTAATTTTCTATACATCATTAATAGTAAAAGGTACATCCCAGTTTTATTACAAACCTGCTGCGGCATCTGGCCAGGCATTTGTCCTGGCATCATCTGACCTGGAGGCATAGCACCTGGAGGCATCTGCCCGGGTGCCATGCCAGGTGGAGGCATCATACCAGGCGGAGGCATGTAGGGAGGTTGACCGGGCATTGGCATCATGCGAGGGGCTTGGCTCATGGGTGGCATTCCCTGTAAATGACCAAACAAACAAAAATAAAAGAATAACAATAAATCAATAACAGCCTGAAAATAGACCACAATGGAGTCAACAGCACACATATTCCCAAATATAGATTCCAAATATACGAACAGGCATAGCTGCAGGTACTCCGGCCATAGCAGCAGAAGCCTTTTTCCCAGCACCTGCTTCAGGAGCTTTAGGCTTTCTCTTCTCTTTCTTACGGTCTCGCTCCACATATGTGCCCTTCATTTTTGCAATGATATCAGAGTCCTGCTTTGTATACTGAATACGCTGTGAATAGATTTTAAGAGCATTTTAGTTCAGATCACAACATCTTGGCTTTAAAACATCAATTTAAAAGTGTGTATATTAGGGATGTAACGATTAACCGCGAGCCAGTTGAAAATCGATTCAAATATGTGACGAATCAAATCTGTTGATATGCTAAACAAATCACGATTCATTTAGGATACATACATACATACATACATACATACATACATGCATGCATGCATCTTACCATAGGTTTATCATAAAATGGGAAGCCTTGCATAGAGCGGAGTGCACTGGAAGCACTGTTGATCTCCTTGAAGATCACAAAGGCCTGACCCCTCATTTTCAGTGTAGGAGAAACAAGGATGTCCAGAATTTGTCCAAACTGGGAGAATATAGCATACAACGACTTCTTCAGTTCTATCAAAAGAAGAGGAAAGGTTCGCAACATGAACAATTTACTAAATCGTTTTATTAAAAAATAAATCAAATAGACAGACAGAACCATACCATCTTTTTTGATCTTTTCATTTAAGTTGTTGATGTAAATCGTGTGATTTAACCGCATCTCCTGGCTCGCCATGATTCTGGAATGAAAAACACGTATATTAAACCCTCTGCAGGGAACGAAAGGCCAACCCCAACTCACTGGATCGCGCAGAATGAAATAAAGCTTAAGCATTTTCTAAACTTCCCCAACTCTTTTTGATCACATGTTAGAAATAATCTATTTGGGTAAAAATCATTAATAACGAAATAAATTTATTTGTACATTAAATTGCGCTATAAACCCGTGAATGACTGAACTACCTCGTTGCTGTAAACGGAAGCTAACGTTAGCGCCTTAGCTTGTCAATTCATTTAATCGCGAATTATTACAATTTCACTAATCAAGAAAAACCCATATTTTGATAAAATTAGATGAACGGAATTAATTAAAAAAAAAGAAGACAATTAGACACACTCACAATTATTAAACGAGCTCCTGCCAACCACACACTTGAATAAGAAGCAAACTACAGAACACAAAAAAACGTGCAACTTCCGCCTGAAAACCCGCCTATATATAAGAATTCTATTGGACAGCTAATCTCCCGGAGAGCCTGCCGATTGGTTGTCTGTCGAGCACACCCTCCTACCAAAGCTCTTTCTCATTGGCTATTTTGGAGAAGAGCCAGAGGCCAGAGCGGGCTGTTCTATGAACTGATTGGTCCGCTGGTCGTGTTACGCTGTTTTCTGTCCGGCTGTCACGTCGTTGAATAGGAAATATATAAATTGCAGCTTCTAATTTTGAACAAACGATATCATGCCTCCTGATTGGTTTAATACAAATATATCGTCAACGCCACATTTATAAAATATAATTTTCTTTGGTATTTTTGTATTTTGATTGTGTTTTTCCTCTCACGACCATATGACCTTATTTGGTATTCCCTAAATAGAGAACAGTACCCAGACTTCAGTTGCACTTCACAGCCAATTACTAGTAGATAGTGAAATAACTTCACTTCTTGGACGCTGATTCATGTAACTTTGCGAACGCTTATATAATTAGTACGTGCATTAATTGCAGCATTGTTTTGGTGTCGTTATATTGGACACTACATTCTAACGTATATATATATATATACACGTCTGTGACACCATGCCATGTAAATCACAATACTCTTACATTTTGTCTGTTGTTTTCATTTACTTCTCTCATTTACTTTCTACTTAGTGTGAAAGTGTGTTGGAGCAGCATGTCTGTGGAGAATGTGGCAGCACCTCCATCACTGGCTCGCTCAGTGCCCAGCAAGAAGAAGCTTTACCAGGCTTTAGCAGAGGGAAGGGCCCCTGTAGAAGGGGACCATGAAGAGGCCAGAATTATTCTAGGACAGAGAGAAAGCAGGTGAGTACAAACCGCAATTTTGTACTCTGAAGACTTTTTTGTACAGCCTTGATCAGTCTTTATCATTTCTCAACATTTCTCCATGAAGTTTTAGGAAGGATCTGCAGTGGTTGCTGTTCAATAAGTATGTGCCTTCACTTATTCAAGATGGTCCACAGTAAGTTTCCATTAAAATATGTAATTGTTGATGTTGATATTTTAGAGGTTTGATATGTGATTGTTGATATTTAGAGAGCAGGGTGGCTGATATATACAGTTTACATATTCCGTAATCTGCCAATCTGAATTGTTTTTCTGAAATAGGAGGGACATACTGTAACATTTATTTTAATTTATTAATTTGTATAGTTGTGCTATCAAAATAAGAGGGATAAAATGAATTTGGATCCCTCTTGTGGTAAAATAATTAACATTTTGTAGATTGCAAAGGTGTATGCAAACGTTTGACCACAACTGTATAATGCATGTGTATGATATCACACTATTTAATTTCGATATTTAATTTAATTTAAAGATAGCAAAAACATGTGCTGCAATAAAATGTATAATTATGTATTATAATATTACATAATGTTTACTAAATTAGAAATAAATAATTTTAAAATGAGTCAGAAAGGGGGAAAATCATTTAAACTTAATAAAAATAATAAACCTGTAAATTAAAGAGAATAATACTTAGCAACGTATTATGTAATCCTATTATAGTTTTTTACAAAAATAAAGAAAATGTTAAAAAAATATGTATTAGAAAAAAGAGGTAAACATTGTAACCAACAGTGTGCTCAAAAATATGGTAAGTCTGTACACACTAGGA
>NW_015623500.1:796771-805371 GCF_001515625.1 Sinocyclocheilus rhinocerous | reverse complement strand
TCAGAATCAGAATTAGCTTTATTCGCCAGGTGTGCGCAAACACACTAGGAATTTTTTTTTTTTTTTTTTTTTTTTACAAATGAAGACCTGGGTTATTATAGTTCACTAAGACAAAAACCACAACAAAAAAACTGACAAAAAAAAGTCAGCTTGTCAATAAGGAAACTGACATTTTATTTATTAGTCATTTAGTTTATCTTGATGTACTAAAATAAGTTCTAAAACTGAAATAAACATTAATAAAAAATATATAGACATTTTTAAAAATGTAATACAAATGACAAAAACACAACAAAATTTCAAAAACAGAAAATCTAAAAATAAAGACTAATTCAAAATATTAATTAAAAACTATAATAGTATCTCAGTGATACTAAAATAACACTGATAAAGTGAAGATCATTTAATGCTTATTTTACATTTCCCTGTACACATCAAATATGACAAATATTCTGACACTTATCGGCCAAATAGAAAAGCTTATCGGCTGATATCTGTCTTGACAATACATCGGTCTATTGCTGTTGTTTATCTGCCTGTGTAGCTGCATGTTTGTGCACTGTTAGTTGATATTTCTCTGCTCTTGTATGTAACTTCAGATGTGGTCTTGTGGTCTTATGGATGGCGACTCATCTTCTGCAGCCTCCTAAGACAGTGGTGCTGGAGACACTGGTCCAGATGGCAAAATACAACGGCTACACTAAACAAGGAGAAATGTTTTCTGGTACTTAGTAAATGTAACTGTCATGTGTGGACTAAATGTAACTTAATGGAATTAAGTTTTAACATGTTGATGAAAAAGGAACTAGTGTTGGGTAATTGTCTTAAGAGTATCTGTGGCTTTCCACACTTTAAACAGAAGACTACTCAATTCTACAATGTTTGTGTTTTTTCTGTTTTGAAATAGCTAGTGACATGGCCAAGCTGGCGGAGGAAGTGTGTGGGTGCAGAGTTCAGAGGTTATCAGGAGGCATGATGGGAGAAAACACTGCTGTCATTCTTAAACACCTCGCTGGCGGGCAACCTGTTCTTATACCGTATCTTAACTACTTACATATTTGATTATTCATGTTGGTCCACAATTGTTTTTATTGTTTTGCTCACTGTTTTCTAAAATAATTTTATTTTATGTATTTATTTATGTTACCACTTGGCCACTTTTTTTGTTGTGCATACTGTTTTTTGAAATAAGTTTGTATTTAATTTAATTTAATTTAATTTTTTTATTATTTTATTAGCGCTAGGCCACTTTTTTGTTTTGATCAAAGTTGTCTAATGTGTGTGTGTGTGTCATTTTTTCTGAAATGTTTTGTAAATTTTATTTAATAGTATTATTTTACCTCTAGGCCTCTTTTTTGTTTTGATCACTGTTCTGAAATTATTATTTTATTTTATTACCACTAGACCACTTTTTTGTTTTGATCAAAGTTTTCAAATATGTGTGTGTATGTGTGTATATACTATACAGTATATATACAGCGGGTAAAATAAGTATTGAACATGTCACCATGTTTCTCAGTAAATATATTTCTAAAGGTGCTGTTGACATGAAATTTTCTCCAGATGTCGGTAACAACCCAAGTAATCCATACATACAAAGAAAACAATACAAATAAGTTCAGAAATTAAGTTCTGTGTAATAAAATGGAATGAAGTCTTGAACACGCTTACTGAAATTTATTTAATACTTCAAACAAAAGCCTTTGTTGGTAATGACAGCTTCAAGACGCCTCCTGTATGGAGAAACTATTACTTATTGTACTTATTATTTTCTTTGAAACAACTGTACATGCAAATTCCAGGTCTTTCTGAAGCTCTCCACAAGTGGTCCTTGGCTCTTGGACAACTCTTCGGGTAACTCTTTTCACTCCTCTGTCAGAAATCCTGCGAGGACCACCTGGTCGTGGCCAGTTTATGGTGAAATGATGTTCTTTCCACTTCCGGATTATGGCCCCAACAGTGCTCACTGGAACATTCAGAAGCATGCTAATTAAAAAATTTGACTATACTTTCATTTAATCCAAACTGTGTACATATTTACCTATATGAAAACCTAGAGTTATTCAGCCAAGAATAACAACTAAGCTATCTAAAAAAAAAAAAAAAATTAATAAAATTATGCTAACGATTAACTACTCTAATAACAGCATTCATTTCAATCCCACATTCAAATTAAAATATTGAGTAATATTCATAACAGAAGCGGTGATATAAAAACACCTGCACCGGGTTTCGACTTTGACACGTGCAGTTATCATGTTTATTCAAGGAAGTCAAAGCCTTTTGGAAAATCTATTTGTAACACTGATCTAAATATTAAAAATTAAAATGAAACTTACCTGCTTGAACTCTTTCATTTGATCTGGGTGTCTGTCTTTAAAGTGTTTGTTAGTTTGATGAGTTTCCTCATTTTGATGTCGCCACGTCTCAGTGCTTTTATGAAGAGAGCGCATCTGCGCACCTTTAGGATAGCGCATCAAGAACCGGGTTGACCGGGTACTCGGTACCACCGGTACTTAAAAAAATCTGGTACCGTAACGTTTTCATTTTTTTAGTACCGACTTCGTACCGAAGTGCCGGGTCTTTTGACAACACTAGTGTTGGGGAAAGTTACTATTAAAAGTAATGCATTACAATATTGCGTTACTTCCTAAAAAAGTAACTAATTACATTACTTAGTTACTTTTTATTGAAAGTGATGTGTTACGTTACTTTTTAAATCTGGGCTGGGCTTGCCTGTTTGCTTTTAATATAAAAAGTTCTGATATTACGCAGCGCCTGAAAATAGTCCCCCAGCACGCTCCCTGTGCAAGCAGGTGGTCACGTTGGTTATGTTGACGGAAGCTAGCCTATTTTCAGGCGCTGCGTAATATCATTGCGCCTGCTGCACCCATGGTACGGCAGCAAAGCTCCTTGATTATTACGCCGGAATGAGAGTATAGTTCCTAGCCATATCGGCCTAGAAAATCACAACTTTTCATTTTCCGTCGGTCTTAGTACACGATGTAACTACAAAAGAGTCAAGTTTTAAATAGGAAAAATATAGAAACTCTGTGGTCATTTTTGAGCGAGATGCTAACAGTCTAATCAGATTCAATGATCTATGCTAAGATACAGCTAAAAGTGCTACCGTCAGACCCGGAGATCGGCTGAATGGATTCGAAAACAGTAAAACTCAACTGTTTAACTCTAGGGGAGTTAGAAAAACACATACTAATAGCAGGCCCAGACAATAGGAGGACAGAGTGAAGGTACACAGGACCTAAAATTTCCGCTCTTTTATTAGCCCCAGGTCCAGTGGACCTGAACATCCTGTATGTAATATAAGTGTGTAGTAGGGTGTACAGTGAGTGGTCATTGAAAATTTGTTCTGATAAATGTTCTTCACAGAAAATGAGCCAAGGCCAATGAGTCTGAGTTTGAAAAAATAATTAATAGTATCATTTTTCTTTTGATAAAAAGTGAAAACGGGTCCCACAGACCATACAAGGGTTAAATAAGCAAATGATGCATTATCTAATTTAATATGCACTAATTTGCATACATTTCCAGAATTGAAATTTGAACACTGGATAAAATCAGGTTCAAAATAATTTTTTCATTTTGTCGACAATAGAGTCAAAGTGTTTTTTGTTTTGTTTTGTTTTTACAGAGGGGATTTTGGGTATCTTTTTATCACTCAATATATCAGAAAATACTGTCAAAAGCCAGAAAAAAATGTAACAATAAACAAACAAATAAATACAAATAAGAAAACAAACAAACATTTCTGGCTCAGTGTATGAGAAAATAATCAATTTGAGAAAACAGCCTTTAAAGATATGTATTGTAATTGAAAATGTATTTTTGGATGTTTTCTTTTCAGTAGTCTGAAACAACGCAAAGAGATGTAAATACATCTATGTATGTATCTATGTAAATACATTAAAAAAAAAACCTAGCTTTCTATTCTATCTAACTTACTTGTTTTTCTGTGTGTGTGTGTGTGTGTGTGTGTATATGCATACAAATAATTTCAGAAAACAGTGTTTATTACACTTAACAGTGTTAACAAATTTATTTAATATATACATTTTATTTATTTTTATTTTACCACCGAGTTATTTTTATTTATTTTATTTATTTATTTTGAATCACTGTTTTCTGAAGTAATTTGTAAATTTTATTGAATTTTATTATTTGACCTCTATGCCTCTTTTTTTTTTTACTGTTTTTTTTTTTTGCAAGGCCACATGTCTGACCTCTAAATTGATAACTTTGTTTGCAAGTGCAAACATAATCAAATACAACATGATACAAAGACACATATTCATAGTCATGTGCATATTGCACTGTTTAATGAATGACATCTGTTCAGACAGACTGTAGTTGTGTTCCTGACAGCTCCGGCACAGATATGATGAGGATTTTAATCATGAGCCCTGTTTACGTCATCTTAGGTGAGACTCAACAATTATGTCACAAAGTTATGTGACGAAACAGTACTTCAGTCTAATAATTTCTGTCTTTATCCAGGTGTATTATTAGGCTTAAGGCAGGGGTGTGTGGACAGCAGACACTTCCCCCCTGACCTCACACTTCCCTGGCTGCATCTCTCTCAGAACGAGGCTTCTGTCTCATGGCCGACCGATGACGTTAAAGAGGTGTTTGTTCTGGCTAAGCAGGGGAAGAGTCTACGCTACCAGCTGTGGAAGTTTGAGTTGGTAACACAGAGCAACAGTCAACTCAAGGAGATGGACCCTCAGAGAGCCAGCAATGGGACGAGGTACGTACTTCCTCCTGGCGGCGTACAGGACGGTCTAGCGGGACAAGTGCTGCTTCTCCACACTAACACACAGAAGAGCTGATCAAGAGCACCAAAGACTCTTTCTGCAGGCTGTATGAGCTCTTTCAGGAGCTGGTCGCACACCTGTATTTTCAGTCCTTGTCCACTAGGTGTCCTTATAGTTTGAGTGTTTCTAAAGGTGCTATGTGAAACATCAATTACTCTCTGTATGCAGAAAAGGTTTATATTAGATAGGATATTAGGATTTTACAATGAAGAATGATTACAGAGATGGATTCGTATTTGTAGTTTGGTTTGAAGTACATTTCACAAGCAAGTGGTTTTAGAGAATTTTTCTGACATTCAGGCTGTATGAGCTCTTTCAGGAGCTGGTCGCACACCTGTATTTTCAGTCCTTGTCCACTAGGTGTCCTTATAGTTTGAGTGTTTCTAAAGGTGCTATGTGAAACATCAATTACTCTCTGTATGCAGAAAAGGTTTATATTAGATAGGATATTAGGATTTTACAATGAAGAATGATTACAGAGGTGGATTCGTATTTGTAGTTTGGTTTGAAGTACATTTCACAAGCAAGTGGTTTTAGAGAATTTTTTTGACATTTTGTGGTTCAAATCCTTCTCTCTTCTCATTGTGGTGTCTGCTAGCTCTCAAGTTTGTACAACAATAATGGTTCTGACTTGTATTTAACAGCATTTAGATAGTTAACTGTTTTGTTGACCAGTATGAGGTGATCCTCTAGACCAGTGGTTCTCAAACCTCTCCATGAAGTACCCCCAACACTGCACATTTTGTATGTCTCCCTATATCTGACACACCCACTTCAGGTCTTGCAGTCTCCACTAATGAGTTGATGAGTTGAATCAGGTGTGATAGATGAGGGAGACATACAAAATATGCAGGGCTGGGGGTACTCAAGGAGAGGTTTGAGAACCACTGCTCTAGAGCAGTGGTTCCCAACCCTGGTCCTGGAGGCACCCCAACACTGCATGTTTTGCATGTCTCCTTAATCAAACACACCTGATTCAGGTCATCAGCTCATTGGTAGAGACTTCAAGACCTGAAATTGCTGCGTCAGAGAAAGGAGACATGCAAAATGTACAGTGTTGGGGTGCCTCCAGGACCAGGGTTGGGAACCACTGCTCTAGACTAATCAGAACATTCAGTTCGGTTCAGGACAAACAGACTGAATGGAGGATGTAAGTCAGATGTCATTTACTGATGACCCTCAGTAATAGAACAAAGTGTTTGGCTGTTCTGATGTCATCCAGCGGTTTCAGAACCCTTCTGTTGTGCAACTTGAGGAAGAGCTGCTCTCCGCACAGGAAATTATGACAGAGGAAAACATCACTTGGCAGGAATAGAACATTTACCGTAATAAAGTGAGCAGTATCCTTGTAATCCAAATCATGTCCAGAACGTCCTCCTCACTCATGAGAATGTTCGGTTCCATATAGTGCTTTTATTTTAGGGTCAGTAAGATTTTTCGGTAACACTTTAGTATAGGGACCAACTCTCAATATTAACTAGTTGCTTATTATCATGCCTATTATTAACATATGTGACCCTGGACCACAAAACCAGTCTTAAGGGTACATTTTTGGAAATTGAGATGTATGCATCACATGAAAACTGGATAAATAAGCTTTCCATTGATGTATGGTTTGTTAGGATAGGACAATATTTGGCCGAGATACAACTATTTGAAAATCTGGAATCTGAGGGTGCAAAAAAAAAAAAAAAAATTTGAGAAAATCACCTTTGAAGTTGTCCAAATGAAGTTCTTAGCAGTGCATATTACTAATCAAAAATTAAGATTTGATATATTTACAATAGGAAATTTACAAAATATCTTCATGGAACAAGATCTTTACTTAATATAGGGAAAAAGTATTGCACGCGAGTGCTTTGTAAACATCCTTAAATATACAAAGCATCATGAAGCTTTGCGATGCAGTAACAGTCAGATCCAAAACATCTGCTTCATCTTTCAACAGCAGTTTCTTTGTGAATGGATTACAAAACACTGGTGCAATCCTCGACAGAACCCGTGTCTCGACCCCTTTCACATCAGCTGTTCAGAAAACCAGTGTACTTCAGTTCAGAAGAGCGCGTTTGTTTTAAATCGTGGTTTATAAAACAGTCTGTTACTAAAAATAATGAGTAGCTGTGTAACTGCAGTACAAGTAAACTACGTTACCCATAATGCCGTCTTCCCACAGTTCCATAGACCTCCTGCGTCTGTTTTTAGACTTTGGCTGCCTCTGAAATTGCATACTCTCCAGTAGGTACTTTTTTGAATAAGTAATTACTTCACGGCCGCAAAAAGAGTATGTTCTATATAGTATGGATGTAATCTGGAAGTACTACATTCACATCCCTACTCTTTTATGAGTACTGTGGATTCGGACTTGCTTCTTTTGTCATATACTGTTTTTCGCCTACTATATAGTAGGGAAGTATGTTTCGGATGCAGCCATCATGCTTGTAGATATAGGGACCACACTGACTAGATAAGCACAATTTGAGACGTCAAGACATTAGGGACCTACTTTTTATCTTAATTTTAAGAACTTTATATGTACATTTCTAATTTTGTTCTACTCTTTTGTACTACTACAAATGATTACTAAAAACACTTACTGTTTGCACTGTACTTGTTGTATAAAAGAGCATCTATTAGCTCTTTCAGTCATTCCTTCCTGATTTCTCTGAAGTTTCAGAGATGAATAAAGCTCTCAGAAACCGCACTCTTCCGGACTGATGCTTTCTTCTGGCTGTTTAGAAATCCAATCCATAGAAATCCATTAACAAGTGCTGATTGTGTTTTAGTTTAAACATAAGAATCACAAAACGCACAATGCCACATTTAATGTTTATTTAAAATATTAAGCTGCATGATAATATTCCATGTTATAATTACTATGTAGTATAAAACTCATTTGATTTAAAAACAATGAAGGAATGAATGGAGCAGCACAGAATGAAGGAGACGTATAAAAGGTTTGGAGACAGAAAGCGAGAGAAGTGATGAACAGCCAAACCATCAGAAGGAGCGAGTGGTTCACAGAGTATCACGCCGTCTCGATCTGGCGCAGGACGATGGTTTTGGGGTTGATGGCCACGTTCTTGGTGGTGTTGTGTGTCTTATAGATGCCGATGAGACGGTCGGCCATCTCAAACATGTTGTTCCTCAGGGAGATGATGATGAACTGAGCGTTCTTGGTTTGCTCCTGCAATAATGTGGGAAAGTTCAACAGAAACATGTTAGAATTAGCATTGCACTGATTGCCTGTATAGCTGAACTCCTTCAAATCAGCAATGGCTTTAACAATCAGTCATCCTGTTACAAGACACACTTATTCATTCATTTTTATATAATTGTGTTAATTTTTTTCAGGATTACACTGAATTCAGTTTTGTCTAGGTGTATGTAGGGATGGACATTTAAGAAAAAACTGAGTTCATTAAAATCAAGCTCATTAAAAGGTGATATATAAATAGATGTACAATGAAGATGTGAAATGTAAAAACGTTAAATGACCACTGCAATGTTTCAGAACATAAGACATATGTGACCCTGGAGCACAAAACCAGTCTTAAGTGTCAATTTTGTGAAATTGAGATTAATGCATCATCTGAAAGCTGAATAAATAATCTTTCCATTGATGTATGGTTTGTTAGGATAGGACAATATTTGGCTGAGATGCAACTATTTGAAAATCTGGAATCTGAGGGTGCAAAAAAATCTAAATATTGAGAAAATCATCTTTAAAGTTGTCCAAATGAAGTTCTTAGCAATGCATATTACTAATCA
>NW_015623500.1:786778-794521 GCF_001515625.1 Sinocyclocheilus rhinocerous | reverse complement strand
ATGTGACCCTGGACCACAAAACCAGTCATAAGGGTCAATTTTTCGAAATTGAGATTTATACATCATTTGAAAGTTGTGAGCTTTCCATGGATGTATGGTTTGTTATGATAGGACAATATTTGGCCGAGATACAACTATTTGAAAATCTGGAATCTGAGGGTGCAAAAAAAAAAAAAAAAATTTGAGAAAATCACCTTTGAAGTTGTCCAAATGAAGTTCTTAGCAGTGCATATTACTAATCAAAAATTAAGTTTTGATATATTTACGGTAGGAAATGTACATAATATCTTCATGGAACATGATCTTTACTTAATATCCTAATTATTTTTGGCATATAAGAAAAATCAATAATTTTGACCCATACAGTGTATTACTGGCTATTGCTACAAATATACCCCAGCGACTTAAGACTGGTTTTGGGGTCCAGGGTCACATATTGGCTGTTTATTAGTGTTTATAAAGCACATATTCTGCATGACCATATTCTACATCCCTAATCCTACCCAATACCTAAACTTAACAACTGCCTTACTATGAATAAGCAGCAAATTAGGAGTTTATTGAGGCAAAAGTCATAGTTAATGTTTGTTAATAGCGAGAATTGGACCTTAAATTAAAGTGTGACTGATTTAATTTTTATGTTTTTGAAAGAGGTCTCTTATGCTCACCAAGGGTGCATTTATTTTATAAAAGTACAGTTAGTAATCTTGTGAAATATTATTACAATTTAAAACAATTGCTTGTTTTATTAATATCTTTTAAAATGCAATTTATTTTTGTGATGGCAAAGCTGAATTTCCAGCAACCATTACTCCAGTCTTCAGTGTCACATGATCCTTCAGAAATTATTCTAATATGCTGATTTGGTGCTAAAAAAAAATTCTTTTTTTAATGCTTGTGCTGCTTAATAGTTTTGATTGTCACTTTAATGTCAATTAATTTCTTTAAAACAAAAAAAAAAACCTAACTGACCCCAATCAGTATGGTCAACATAACCGTTTCTTTTAGTAATGGCAAATCAGAAAGTGAACAGGAGGAAAACAGCTATATTAAACAATAACAGTTCCAGTTTATTGTATTATATTATTGGCTTTTAAGACAAAGTGGTGATGTGAGTACAGGTGCTCAGCTTGTCCCTATTGCAATTAAACTGTTGTCTCAAACTGTATTAAAGCAGCACTATGTAACTTTTTCGGTGTTCAAAATGTGCAAAATGTATATAATGAGCGAGTACATCATGAATTCATCTTCCAAACCGCATTTTTGTCTTATTCCGAATCACTACGGTACACTTATAAGAAGTACTTATATTTGGACTATGGTCGGGTCGTCACCGCTGCGGAGTAACACATACCTGCGTGAATCGCCATAGACATAAACTTAGAGAAGTAGCTCCGGTTGGAATGTTCTTCCGCGGGATGGGTGCAGTTCTGTTTATTAACCGCTAGAGCGCCAAAAGTTACATTGTGCTGTTTTAAATGGGCTGAGACGACAACAAAAAATTTTTTCCAGTTCTCTTTCCATTTAATCTAAAACATGCAGTACGGTAGCGAGAAACCAATTTCAACAATTTGAATGACACACAATACTTTGTATAATCTGTAAACAATGCAGTGGATCTCCAAAGGAATGTGAGACATTAAGTTTCCACAAGGAAATACTGACAGATGGGAATGTTGTGTTGGAACGTTGACAGACACACCAACAGACAGTGTGCAGGTCCACTCAAGACGGAAAATACAATCTCTGAAGTTGTAAGATAAACACACACAGAGTGGTAGAACATCCCGTTCCGTAAGCTAACCTCAACAAAAAGTGTCCAGGTGAGGTAATCACTTTAATATCACAGTTGTGTCTCAACAACAACATGACATCAGTGGCCCTGACACTTACAATCTGCTTATACACCAAAAGAAATTCCACCACAGTTTGAGAGATCAACCATCAGATTTGTTCTTCATGCACATAAGCTGATATGATCACTATGAAGCTGAACTCCACGGTGCCTGCTATGGTGTGGAAAGAGCTGAGGTCGGAGGTCATTCTGCTGTGTACCAACACAAAAGCTCACAAAACTATTTATTTAAAGAAAAAAAATCAGGGTAATAATAGTCGTTGATCCAGATAAAGATGGTTAACCTCTCAAACCTATTCTAAACTTGCACACAATTGGCTAACCTTGAAACTGAACCATATGACTAACAATGCAAACAGGTCAGTTACTGATGGGTTACCTTAAAAACCAAGTGTGAACAAACTGTTCCATCAACATGTGTATATAACTTATCAATTACACCTGTTAGCTTGTTGTGTCTTTGTAACCGTGGCTAGTTTTCTCATCAATAAAATACAATCTTTGTGGGGTTTAACTGTTCTCAATGTCTTAGGCGGTTAGTTAAGTGCAAAACAAATGTTTGTCACAAACTACTACCTTATTTCTGAGAAAGCCAATATGTTAACTGTTTAGTAGTAAAACTTCTGCTGACTGAACTGTTTAAGAAGTGATAGCATTCTGCAAAAATCAACAGGACATACTGTATGAGTCATGGAAATATCATACTCCACAAGTATCATCAAGATTAGAAGACCACAGGAAATTAAAAAAAGGCAGTCTGCCTGTAGTTTGGCAGTTAGACCACCTTTCAGAAATGAATGAGGTATGGGTTAAACTACAGAAAAAAAAAAAAAGTAAATAAGCACTATTTACATAACAGTGGAAACCCAAAGAAAAATGTACAAGGAAAAACAACAAAAAGCACATTCCAGTTTGATAGTGTTATCATATTTGTAGATAAAAAAAAAATGAGAAGTGAACTTAGCATATATTCTTAAAAGAATAATCATGGCTGTGCGCCCTTAAAATGATAGTTTCTTCTCATTTGTTGCTCCTCAAGTCTGTTTGGGTTCAGTATCAGTGTGTTTTGACTCTGGTGGAGCTTCTGTGGATCTGCAGAACCACATGTGCAAAAAAAAAAAAAAAGCTTGTCGACAATTCTGCAAAAATCAACAGGACATACTGTATGAGTCATGGAAATATCATACTCCACAAGTATCATCAAGATTAGAAGACCACAGGAAATTAAAAAAAGGCAGTCTGCCTGTAGTTTGGCAGTTAGACCACCTTTCAGAAATGAATGAGGTATGGGTTAAACTACAGAAAAAAAAAAAAAATTAAATAAGCACTATTTACATAACAGTGGAAACCCAAAGAAAAATGTACAAGGAAAAACAACAAAAAGCACATTCCAGTTTGATAGTGTTATCATATTTGTAGATAAAAAAAAAATGAGAAGTGAACTTAGCATATATTCTTAAAAGAATAATCATGGCTGTGCGCCCTTAAAATGATAGTTTCTTCTCATTTGTTGCTCCTCAAGTCTGTTTGGGTTCAGTATCAGTGTGTTTTGACTCTGGTGGAGCTTCTGTGGATCTGCAGAACCACATGTGCAAAAAAAAAAAAAAGAGCTTGTCGACAAAATAAGCTGGAGTTTTTCCACTTCGCTCTTTATCTCTCCGACAGCACAAGAGCACACTCATCCCAGAACTAATATCCTGTTGTGCGCCTCCCTCCATCAGCGTGTCCCTACACGTGATCCTCCGGGCTCAGGCATGTTCTGTGCATCCATCAGTGTGAGGGAGGGGTCGCGTCCTGCAGCATGTCTCCAAAGATCTCAATGAGGTTGTCCAGACCCCACAGGTACCCGTCCTCCTGGTTTCCCTCAGCCCAGGGTGTGCGGTGGTCCAGGGTTTGGGGTGGTGGCAGTGGGACGGTCTTACCAAAGTCAATCATCCATACTCGGGCCAGGCCTGAAGCATCGTGAACGAACAGCAAAGAACTCCCAACCACCTGATGAGAAACGGAAGGGTTTCTTAAATGTGTAAATTTACAGGGCAAAGTTCTGAGCTTATGAAATATGACTTCTTGTGTTCCAGAGATGAAAATATTTTGGCCCGGGCAGGAAAAAGATTTCACAATATGGAAAGAACAGATTCCTCACCTCGTGTGTCCTGAAGAACTCTGACTTCTCTAGAGCGCTGCGCAGCTCCTCCAGCCTCAGCAGATAACTCCTCTGAAGAAAAAAACAACAACAAAAAAAAAAAACAGTTCAAGACATCTGTAATTACCCATTGCCAGTTTCTGGATTCTGATTGGCTAATACAGTGTTCCAGTGCTGCTAAAATACAAAATAAAAAACTATTGCAAGAAAAAACCCGGGTTAGTTACATATAAATATATACCGTAAATTAGAGCCTGAAACGCCTACTATGGAAGAATTATAATCGATAATAGACATCATACAGTCATTATATAGATCAGTGGTTATGAGAGATATTTTTGTAATGGAGAAAATGACTTTTAAAAACTGCAAATATATAAATTTGAACAAAGCTCAAGAAAAATGAATGATGATATTACTTCTAATGATCCCCACTCTTGTTAAAGAAAAGTGAATAATGTAATTTTCACCTCATCATTTGTTTGATTTTTGTTTCATGTATTTACATTTACATTTAGTCATTTAGCAGACGCTTTTATCCAAAGCGACTTACAAACGAGGACAATGGAAGCAATCAAAATCAACAAAAGAGCAATGATATGCAAGTGCTATAACAAGTCTCAGTTAGCTTAACGCAGTACACGTAGCAAGGGTTTTTTAAAAATTATAATAAATAAATAGAAAAAGAATAGAGCAAGCTAGTGTTTGTATTTGTATAATAATTTGTATAATGTATTTGTTTTATGTTTACAAAAAATAAGTATGTAAGGTACAATAATGGACTAGAAATTATAGCAAACGAATATGGTAAATAAAATAAAATAATAAAAATATGTGTCCAGTGAAAAGGTGGCAATTTAATGAATTTACTTAACTACAGTAATAACTACAGTAATAATGTAACAGGGCCTCTTTATGAATATGAATATACTTCCCCCATTAGCTATAAAATAACATACAAATATTTACTATATTTGTCCAGTGAAAAGGTGGTAATTTAACTAATTCGCTTAATAAAAAAACATTTTAATGGCAATTGTTGTGTTCTTTTTTTGTGCTTTTTAAAAAATACAGTAACACCTGTTATCAATAACTACAGTAATAATGTAACAGGGCCTCTTTAATTTATTTCTTAATTTGACAAAGTCACTGGAGGTCAGAACATCACTTCAGAGAAGTCAACAACGTCTGTTTTTTCACAAGTATGATTATCAAATAAAACAAGCAAGTCAATGGCTAAAGTGAAAGCTCCAGTGCAGAGTTAAAACAGTCACATACCAGCAACTGTGTGTTTCCATCCACAAAGTCACTCAAGGCCTTCATCACCTGCTCCTTATGTTTGGTTTTTTTAAAGCTGGTGTTGCATGTGCCATCTGCTTTCTAAACAGAAACACAGTGTGAACAGTTCATGCTAATGCTACTTATTTTTAATATTAACAAAAAAGTGCAAATGTCAGCTCTATAAATAACAAACATGCATCGGGAAAGTAGCTATGACGTAGATTTGCATGTTTTAGTGGTTTTCTAATCACATCCATAAAAAGATTTTGTTTTATTACTAATGTTATCTGTATCTTTAATACTATATTTAAAACTGATTTGTATTTTAATATATTTTTTATTATATTTCATATTATATTATATTTCATTATTCCCGTGATGCAAAGCTGAATTTTCCAGCATCATTACTCCAGTCTTCAGTGTCAGAAATCATTCTAATATGCTGATTTGGTGCACAAAAGAAGCCTCTCTTATTATTATCAATATTAAGATCTTTATGGAAACCATTACACATTTTTTTTTTAGATAGTTAAAAAATTCAGTCACTTTTGATCAATGTAATGTACCCTTGCTGAATAAATCCCATGTGATCTCTCACCTTGATGCCCTCGATGCGGAAGCCAAGAGAGGCGGTTGAGCTCAGCGTTTCCCTCCACTGCATGTATCGAGGTTTGAGAACCGCCTGCTGGGCTCTTTCCTCCGGACTAGGCGCTCCTGGGTCCACAGCCACCATTTTCTCATACATATCCTTCCTAAGACGAGGACGCTCACGGGCCTTTACCAGCTCTTCTTCCAGGTATGTCCTGTGGTACAAAAATTGACCCAATTGATCACACCACAGCCCTCACACATAATGTCACAGTTTATGACATTAACCGCATCCTGCCACATTCTGCATTTTTTTTCTTTACTAGCTATACATTTAGTTTGCTTGGTTAGGGGGGTTTTGGAGTTTGAAAAATAACTCAGAACATATCTATCTTCTCACCTGCTTCCCATCTTGCAATCCATGATTGAAGGGGAGTCAAAGTCGGTCAGCAGATCATCCATTAGGTTGTAATCCTGGTTGTTCTGCTGCACAATACCATAGTAACCAGGAACAAACGGCCGGAGGTTGCCATTCATCAGCTTCTCGAGACACTGCTGCTCGCATTCACAATACCTCTTCAATAGTTTCCCATACTCGCCTGCTTGGAAATTACCTGCACACAAAGAGGCAAAGAAAGTGTTCATTTCATCAGTCCAAAATGATGGGCAGCAATCTGTTCAGATGCAGCTTTTTCATCAATACAGGAGTCAAACGAGAATTTGTTTTTACCTGCATGGCCTGCCAGCTGAACCCAAGGATATGTTTTCTTAAATGAAACCACAAATGGAGAGCAATGCACCATAGTCTTTAACTTCCTCCACGATTTAGCCTGAAATCAAAAAACGCATATGCACAGATCAGACCAACATGCTGCATTTTCTTTCATTTATGAATCATCGAAACAGGCTAAATACTTAAAGCCTAGGGCTGCACGATTATGACAAAAATCATAATTGTCGATTATAAAAATATGAATGGTATTATAATGTTATACTAAAACTAAAACAATGGAAAAACCCTTAAGATAACACGTAGAAAGAAAAAAAAAACATATCTTAAGCGTGCAGAATAACATAAGTGGACTTTGCACGATTAATTGCCGCTTTGAACGATTACGTAATTGTGGCATCCATAATTGTCACTGCGATTAGAAATTCGATTAATAGTGCAGCCCTAGAAGCCGATACGGAATTGTGAAACAAGCCACATCTGTTTTCTTTAAACAAACATTTAGTGTCTAGACCAGAGTTGGGGAAAGTTACTTTTAAAAGTAATGCATTACAATATTGCGTTACTCCCTAAAAAAAGTAACTAATTACGTTACTTAGTTACTTTCTATTGAAAGTAATGCGTTACGCGACTTTTGATTTACTTTTTAAATCTGGGCAGGGTCTGCTTGTTTGTTTTTAATATAAAAAAGTTCTTCTTTTACAAATGTAAAAGCGCTTTTACACCAAATGTGAAATGAATACACCTCAGGCTGAAGGAAATGTAAATTCACGTCTGTACAGTAGAGGGCGCAGCTCAAACATGAAGAATATGACGCAGGAGAAGAAAGTTGAAAACTATTCAGCAGTAACAAAAATGAAACACAAACGTGTTATTTTTGCTCCTTTTATTATTGCTTGGACAAAATGCTGCATGTTTCTTTGTGAAATTGAAATATAACACTATAACAATATACTATTATAGCACTTGCATATTATTGCGCTTTTGTTGGTTTTGATTACTTCTATTGTCCTCATTTGTAAGACGCTTTGCATAAAAGCGTTTGCTAAATGACAAAATTTAAATAAAATGTAAATGTAAATAACAAAACTAAATTGAAATTTTAAAACAAGCCCCAAATCAAATAAATAAGTAACACAAATAAAA
>NW_015623500.1:777380-786415 GCF_001515625.1 Sinocyclocheilus rhinocerous | reverse complement strand
AAAAAAAAAAAAAAGTAATCTGATTAATCTTGAGTTTCGGTAAAAACACTGACAGGTTTTTTTTTTTTTTTCAGGCATGGGAACTGAAGTCCCAAAGGGAGGACTTTATCAGCGACACAAGGTCAACACAGAAGGCGTTACGCACACGGAGTCACAGATTTCAGGTTATTGATTATAAAGCTCTAATCAATGAGGAATGTGTGAGTGTGGGAAATGACATAACCCAGCTGTTTGCAGGGGAACCAGAAAAACCTCCTCATGACGTCCAGGGACACCACTCAAACTTTCACATTCACATCACTGACAACTTCCTTCCATAATTCCTTAAATCTTTTTTCTTTTTATCGATTGTTCACTTTCTTTGACAGGAATACGGAAACAACATAACGCTTCCTGGAATGAGCAGTTTCCAGAATATGCTTGGTACCTGACCTTGTGAAAAACTCATATATGAAAGTCTGAGAATACTACTTTTTTCCAACCTGAAAATAAATGTGTTTTAGATTTTAGAGGAAAAAAAAGTTTTAAAAATGTGAAATTTAAAATAATGATGTTATTATTATACACTACCAGTCAAATGTTTTGAACAGTAAGATTTGTCATGTTTTTTTTAAAGAATTCTCTTCTGCTCACATTTATTTGATCCAAAACACAGCAAAAGCAGTAATATTGTGAAATATTTTTACTATAACATTTCTATTTGAATATTTTTTTTTAAATGTAATTTATTAATGTGCTCAAAGCTGAATTTTTAGCATCATTACTCCAGTCAAATCATCCTTCAGAAATCATTCTAATATTCTGATTTGCTGCTCAAAAAACATTTATTATTATGTTGAAAACAGCCGAGTAGAATTTTTTCAGGTTTCTTTGATGAATAGAAAGTTCAGAAGAGCAGCATTTACCTGAACTAGAAATCGTTTGTAACATTATTAATGTCTTTATCGTCACTTTTGATCAATTTAAAGCAACCTTGCTAAATAAAAATATTATTATAATCGGTATAATTTATAATTTTATTATAAATTATTATATTATAATTAAGTAGTATAGTGTATAGTTACTAAAGCTTTTTTCAGATAAATGCTGATCTTTCTTTTCATCAAAGAATCCTGAAAAAAAATGTACTCAACTGTTTTAAATATTGATAATAATAATAATAAAAAAAAAATGTTTCTTGAACAGCAAATCAACTTGATTAGAATGATTTCTGAAGGATCATGTGACACTGAAGACTGGAGTAATAATGTTGAAAATTTAGCTTTGATCACAGGTATAAATTACATTTTAAAATATATTCAAATAGAAAGCTGTTATTTTAAATAGTACAAATATTTCACAATATTACTGCTTTTGCTGTATTTTGGATCAAATGAATGCAGGCTTGGCAAGCAGAAGAGAATTCTTTCAAAAACTTTGACTGGTAGTGTAATTACAACAACAATTTATATTGAAATATTAAATGATTAAATTTGAAAAATGCAAAATAGAAGCATCTCTATCTTGATCTGTCCCATTTCAGGTCTCTTTATTCCGCTTTACAATTCAGACATTCATTCCCTCCTTCCAAACCATCCCCCCTTCACCGTGTGCTCTGTAAAGTCGACAGCTCGCTCTCCACACTTAGATGTAATTCAGTCTGTCCTCGACTCCTCTCTGTTCCTGACTGACCCCCTCTGACGACACTATAGCCAACAGGGGACAGACGACACCTCATAAAAGACCTCTGTCTTTCTTCCTGTCCTTCTGCCTGCTTATACACACTTCTTGAAACTTCAGGAGAAGTATTAATAACATTTCACTTCCAAAACAGGCACCACATTCCTTGCAGTTTATGAAAGGAAATAGTCTTACATATATTTAGACATGAACATCTCTTGCCAAAAATGTCTTTATCTATGGTGAAATCCTATATACCATTGTTTAACACCTAAAACATTATGTTTAATGCTTACAATACCTCGTATCTCAATTGTGATTGCAAAGCATGCTACCGATTCACGACGGCCACTCCCATTCTGATAATTCTAGAATATGAGCTGTTGTTATGGTGATAACAGCCAGGCCTTGTGGAGCGTCACAGTGAGATCCACCCCTGGGTCAAAGGTCAAACCCACCCTGGACAAATAGAGCTGCTCTATCTTCATGTCTGACTTATCTCAAGGACTAGCACACACACACACACACACACACACACAGGTTACTGTTGCTATTAGACAGATCTACTGCATATCCAACCCACAGAACATCCAGAAGAATTTCATTTCACTAAACATTTTCTAACAGTATTTATCTTTTAATACAGCATACATTTGAGTACTACACTACCATTAAAAAGTTTGTTTCTGACATAAGTCTTTTATGCTCATTAACACTGTATGTATTTGATCAAAGACAGTAAAAACAGTAATACTGTGAAATCTTATTACAATTTACAAGAACTGTTTTCCATTTGAATATATTTTAAAATCATCTCAAGTCTTCTTCAGTGTCACATGATCCTTCACAAATGTGGTGCTCAAGAAACTTTTGATCTTTTTTTCAATATTCTTGATAAATAGAAAGTTCAAAAGATCAGCATTTATTTTAAAAAAGAAAACTTTTGTAACATTATGTCTTCCTTGTCACTTTAGATAACTTTAATGCATCCTTGCTGAATATAAGTATTCATTTATTTCAAAAAACAAAATCTTACTGACCCCAAACTTTTAAACAGAATTGTGTCTTTAAAAAAAAAAAACCTGCTTTACTGCATGATAAAGCAGAAGTTCTTGTCGCCAGGTCAAATTCCTTGTGTGTGTGTAAACATACTTGGTAATAAAGCTCTTTCTGACTTCTGACTTCTAATAATATTTGGAAAAACTTATTTCAGCCAACTCATAAAACTCATGTAGTGCAACATGAAAACAGAACAAAAACAGTAAATGATATTATAAGGAAGACCCCTCATAAAATATGACTTTTATTCAGAAGGCAAGGTAAGTTCAAGTAAAATGTCATGTGCTGCACCTCCTCAAAAACATGATATTTATGACTGAATAATTCATGATATCTGTAATAGAAAAATACAATACGTTTTCACGTTTTCATAAAAATAAGGAAAATGTGTTATAACTTTGTACTTGATTGTTACACCAAATTAAACTGATGTCACTAAAACTGATTTTCTTTCAACTTTCTGAAACTTTATGAACATGAATTCAAAGTCAAACTACATATCAAAGAATGGCACGTGTGTTTTAAACTAGATTTTTTAAACTCTCCTATTTGTCATTGATCTTTTGCCAAATCGACCCACACGTTAACCATTTAACAGGATTTTACTGTAGCATTTTTACATTCTTTTACCGTTAAATTCACGGTCATTTTTTACAGTGCAGCAGTGTGTGTGAATGCCTCTTACCTGGCAAGCAAGACAGCAGTCAGTCACAAATGTATGGGCAAACAAAAGCATGCACAACCACACACTTAAAGCACACACTTCAAACAAGCGTGCAGAGAGCCACGACTCCCGCACTGCCCTGTAACCACACAAGCATCCGGGAAGCAGACTGAGCTGTCACACACTCACATCATGTGCATACAGCACTGATTACCTCACAAGTCTGATAACTCTTTCTCTCTCTGTTGATCCCAGGTCTCTCGCTCACGTGCACTTCTGCAGCTCAGCGGTCTCTTTCACCGTCTCAGTAAATTTAACAGTCCTCTGTCTCACTCGTCAGTCGATGCCTTTCCTCCTGCTTTCTCAGATGTCCCCCCTACACACTCTTATCTTACACTACCTCCCTCTCTGATCCGAATCCACCTTTCCTTTGCTAGCTCTTATGAAGCGTATGCACTCTTCCTGACTTACTCACTCCCTCCTTACTGCATACTGACAAGCTTATAAAGAAATGTGTAAAAGAACATGTAAACAATATGATATGATCATGATATCATGATATGAGGGTGTTATGTGGTTGCGTTTACTTATTGGCCCAAACGGGCCTCATTGTATTTTTATATTTTAGGTTTGGTTTTAGTAATTTTAAGTGCTTTTGTCATTTTTATTAGTTATGTTTTATTAGACATGTTATGTTAGATTGTATTAGTTTTGTTATGTGCTTTTGTCAATTTGTATATTTCTATTTAGCTTTCATTTATTTTTTGTTTTAATTTGACTAATTTTAGCACTTATTTCAGATAGTTGCCAAGACAACATTTATACTTTTTTGTTTGTTTTTAAAGATATGCATCTAGTATGTACATTTTATTTTATTTCAGATTTATTTCAAATGATTTTAATGGTTTGGTTTTAATTTTAGTTAACAATAACAGCACTACTCAGGAAACCAGGTATAAAAAAAGGTCCAAAACAAGGTTGTTCTGTGATCAGATCTCTCACACCATATTCTCAGGTACACTGAAAATAAATAAATAAATAAATAAATAATAATAATAATAATAAATAGATGAATAAAATTGGTCTAGGATTAGGGTTGCAAAGGGGTGGAAAATTTCTGGTAATTTTCTGGAAACTTTCCAAAAATCCCTGGAATATTCCAAAAAATCCTAGAAAGTTTCAGAAATTTACTGGAAATTTTCCACCTTTTTGCAACCCTATCTAGGATCACTCAGAAACTGCTAGGAAATTCCTTAAATAATTACAAAAAATGGCAAGTAACAAATCAAATGAAATGTGAAATTTTGAAGTAGAAAGACAGAAGTGGTATTTTCTTGTAAAATGGATCCAATAATCTTCGTTATTTACAGTGTAGACAGAAATGCATGTCACCATATTTCATTTAAAGTGTCATGCAAATGCGTCCTGATCCCTGAATGAGGCTAATGTTGTTAAATGAATGTTTATTGCATTATTGCATATTACCATGATGGTGTTTTTAAAAGAAAAATACCATCTGACTTAACGGATATTCTCTAGTTTCTCCTATGAACATGCAACAACTCACGTTATGTAAAATACATTGAATAAACCATTTTAAAAAGGAGGTGGTACTTATTAAATTGCTTTTTTTTTAGTAAGCAACAGTGACTAAAATCAAGTTATAGTGTCGTCTGCCTTGGCAAACACCACTAATGTAATAAATGTGCTTTTCTGGGCTGTTTGTGTTTGAACATGCTGTAAAAACCCCACCCACCCCATCACCCACCTCCTCCCTCACTGCAGCTCTCCATTTTCCACTTCTCCCCTCCCTCTCGCTCTCGCTCTTTTGATCTGTCTCTCTTTCTCGTTCTCTCTCTCCCTCCTTTCTAAGAAGTTCCTAAAGCCTTTTCAGAATAAAGATAAACCTGTCCAACAGCTTCACACCCTTTTAGAGCGCCAGGAACACCCGAGACCAAGACAGCTAGATGTCTTTCATTCTTCCTGTAAAGTGTTTTTAAAGCTAGTATCTTGTATGGAGTGTTTTGCTTTGTCTCAGAAGTGGTGGAGCAAGCTTATGGTGTGAAACTAATTGTTTACATCATCGCAAAGCACAGCGATGTGAGATCTCCTCAGCACGCTCAGCAGGAAAAGAGTCAAACAATAGTAATTTGCGCACATTCACAGCTGTAAACAAATCACAATAATCGGCGTCATGACCACTGAAGTAAGACACGACACAGATTAAGAAAGAGATGAAGAAACAGAAATGAGAAGCAACACCATATATGGATTCGTGGTTACTTAGCGACAAAGGAACCACCCACAACTCAGTTTTCCATGACAGTGTGAGTGATTATGGCTCAATGATCGCATAATAACATACGTCTGTGTGAGTAGGCCTGTGGATGTCAGCAGCTGATAGAACAGGGTCAAATCATTAAAAAAAAACTGACGACAAAAAATTGCATATGCAGCTTGGATGAGTTGAATGTACTGCAAACGCAAATGAAAAAGATTAATAAATGATAACATACAAAATAAACCCTGACTGGGTGATCAAGATCTTTGATGGGTTATTAAATGGCGACTGGTAAACAAATAAAAAAGTTTGAAAAAGACTTGGAATTATTTTATAATGTAAGAGAGACTGCGGAGTGATATGAGAGACTATCACTGCAATGCTACCATTTAAAAGATTAACTTTTTTTGTTTGTTTAATATTTTTTTTTACTTTTATTCAGATCACTGAACTGCATCTTGAAAAAAAGCATTATGGTTTCCACAAAAATATTAAGAGGCACAACTGTTTTCTTGAGCAACAAATTAGCATATTAGAATGATTCATGGATCATGTGATAATGTCAGCTTTGTCATAACAGGAATAAATTACATTTTAAAACATATTCAAATGGAAAACAGCTCATTTGAATAGTAATAATATTTAATAATATTACTGCCAAATAAATGCAGACTCAGTGGGCATAAAAGGTTTCTTTCAAAAAAAATAAAAATAGACACTTTTAAACAATAGGAAATAGTTTTCTTAATTGTTACTATTCATTTAAAAACTGTAGCGCTTTTTACTAAAATATTTGACCACATAATGCTGCCTTTGACCAATCGGACTTCAGAGTACTCCAGAGCAGTGTTTCCCAACCGGGGTGCCGTCTGTCGAAATATCTATACTTTTCAAATGATCATATCAAAGTTAGAAATTCAAATATTGTGACAAAATTAATTTTGTAGGGTGCCACAAGTTTGTTAAAATTTCCAAAGGGTGCCGCGACTAAAAAAAGGTTGGGAAACACTGCTCCAGAGAACCATTTAATAAAGAAATAAGGATTTTGAAGAATGACAAAAAAAGATCGGAAAAAAAGTGCCGGAAAGATGGAAAGATTATGAGGAGCCAGCAAACTTCCTGAAAGTCATTCTCTTCAGACTGATTCATCCTGATTTCCTGATTCATGGACCAGCCAGACATACACAAAACTAACATCAATCATTTGTATAATAGGAGACTGAGTGGGAAATTGGAGATTAGCACAGAACTGCTGATGAAATGAAATATTGTATGATGTTTCTGCTGACTCTGGTCTTGTTCAGCAGAGACATAAAAAGCTATAGTTTTCAAATGAAATGATTCACATAACTCCCTGTAAACACATATCATGGCAATTCACCATAAAACAAACACCACTTATTTTTCAAATTAACTCAAGGCACATTTCAAAGCAATATATACGTTTTATCAGAACGTTTGTTCCTGGAAATTAAACCCATGACCTTGGTGTTGCTAGCCTCATGTTTTACTAATTGAGGTTCATTAACAAGTTTTTTTTTTGTCCAGCCTACTCAGTGCACAGGTCGCTAGATCGGAGTTTCTATTCAAATCAAGGTAAACAAATGTTTCATCAGAGATATGAAGTCACTCAAAGTTTCAGTCTGTAACAGAATGCCGCCCAGTTTCAGATGGATTATCCATCCAGACATAAAAACTTGCTGAGCACGTGTCTAACCAAGATTCAGGCGGCTGACACAAAGACTCTCGGGATTTGGGGGATTTTTCCAGATGAAATCTCTGGTAACATGGAGTTCGACTTCTCTATTAGTCATGATAGGACAGTGAGTGTATTATTAAATCAATCAGTGACCTTTGGAAATAATGTCACAGTTCTATTTTTTTTGAGTTTCCAGAAACTAGAATAGTTTCTATTCTTCACCTTCAGAGTTTTGCTCATATTTGAAAAACATCCCCATGAACATCAGGGTAATCTTACTCACTTTTTGTCTCTAGCATTTAAAAGCCAAATATCTTGCGTAGTTACTAACTTTCCACAGAAAACAAAAAGCATCGCTCTAATGAGTCTCACCCATCAACTGTTCCAAGAGCCAACAAATACCAACAATCTGAAACGGAAAAACTGTTAGACTGTCAGAAAGAATGAAACTACAACACTTGATTAACCTTTTGGATGATTTCTAAAAGCCTGAGGAGTTATATATAAAATAACAGGTATTGATTTTATATATGCATGTCAATGTATCTTAGATTCACCTCTTTCACAATTCAGAAGTTGGTGGCGTACAGATAAGCAGCTAAAAATAGCTGTAATTTCTAATAAATGGTTTCACGTGGACTCAGACATTCTCATAATCTTCATTCTTACATGCTAACTGAAGCTGAAGTATCACTACAGATCAAAAGCAACTCAAGAACAACACAGTTGTAAATATAATGTCGAGAAGTTCCTTACTGGTAATCAGAAAGTCCTAATCAATGTGTTTTATTGGAGGAATATCAATAGATAACAGGCAGCACAAGACCTCATGTCTGCAACCGGACGTGATAATAAAGTTGATAATAAAAGCCAAAGGTTGGTGCACAAACACTTCAAAAGCCCTGCCCTTAACCTTTTCGAGACATACACTTAGTACACTTCAGTACTCTTTTTAAAAGTATGCAAATTATAGGTAGTATACTTTAAAAGAATATACTCGCGTGCAACTAAATGTAATGTTGTTGAACACTTCATGTTATTTGCAAGACAATGTTGGCCTAATTCTATTACAGTTTAAATGCATATTAATTGCAATTAACTGAACATAAGAGTGCTTTTTTGACATAAGTAGGACTTACATTTTTATATAGAATTTCGTATTTCTATTGTCTTTGAAATATGTCTGAAATGTACTGCTGAATGCACTGACAAACATTTACGGTAAACTAAAATATACTTTATGTAATTTCTATTGGAACTTGTATTCCATGATTTTTAAAAAATATTTTTGTAACTACACATTTGCAATGATAATGTTGCGATTTAAATGTTGCAATTTAATGCGATTTAAATGTTGCAATTAAACTCGCTTCTTTTTCACAGGGGTAACACTACCCAGTAGCCTTAAAAAAACACATATGCAACAGGTCAGCAGTGTTGGGGAAAGTTACTTTTAAAAGTAATGCATTACAATATTGCGTTACTTCCTTAAAAAAGTAACTAAGTACGTTACTTAGTTACTTTTTATTGAAAGTAATGCGGTGCGTTACTTTTTAAATCTGGGCTGGGCTTGCTTGTTTGCTTTTAATATAAAAAGTTGTATTTTTGGCAAATGTAAAAGCCCTTTCACACCAAAAGCCTCAGGCTGAAGGAAATGTAAATTCACGTCTGTA
>NW_015623500.1:773873-774097 GCF_001515625.1 Sinocyclocheilus rhinocerous | reverse complement strand
AAAAGCCATATGTGTTGACTGTGAAACACAGTAGACTTTAATTATATGCATTTATGGTCAGTGTTGGGGATTAAAAGTAATAAAAGTAATGCATTACAATATTGCGTTACTTCCTTAAAAAAGTAACTAAGTACGTTACTTTTATTGAAAGTATTGAAAGTAATGCGGTGCGTTACTTTTTAAATCTGGGCTGGGCTTGCTTGTTTGCTTTTAATATAAAAAGT
>NW_015623500.1:719992-773808 GCF_001515625.1 Sinocyclocheilus rhinocerous | reverse complement strand
TGGTTGAATTGGTTCACCGAAGGTCAGCAGCAAATTGGTTAATAAAATGGGATTAAATACATAAAGTATATTTGTATTATTTAACATTTAATTATTGCAGCTTTGAGTCATATTCTGAGTTGCGTTTAACTGTTTTTATTCATTTTGAGGAAAACTAAATCTGATTTTTATTTTTTTTTTGTGAGCGAGTTTGATGAATTAATGCATGTTCACATTTATTCTAGAACTAAAGTAACATCTTACTCCCGATTTCTCTCAACAAGGGGACAGGAGAGCTTTCAATCAATAAATGGGGAAAAAAGTAACTGGCGTTACTTATTTGAAAAAGTAACTCAGATATTTTCTTGTAAATTAAAAAGTAATGCGTTACTTGAAAAAAAGTAATCTGATTACGTAACTCGCGTTACTTGTAATGCGTTACCCCCAACACTGCAGGTCAGTCTATATGGGACCTTAAAAATAATAAGGACTAAAATAATTTGGGAAAACTGGACACCTACCCCTGTGAGTTCATCAGCACTACCGATCATATTGGGGGACAGACTGGTGGGCTCAATGTCGCTGCCCGTGAAATCATCCTCAGATTCCTCAAACGACGAGGCAGAGGACAATCCAGCGGAGGAGGAGCTGGACAGTTTCCTGTGGAACAGAGAGGGCGCAGGGGAGCCTCCACAGCCGCTGTCCGAGCAGGGCGAGTCCTCATCGGGATGCAGGTCCAGCGAAAAGCCGCCCATGCTTAAAGTCAAATCACTGATGTGCGGACTGTCCTCACCAGGACCTAAATCATCATGGGTGACTATTAGTTTGGGAATAATCCTAGGGAATGGGTTTGAGGCTTGTTGCTCTGCTTCTCCACCCAGCCGACCTGACACGGAGGGTTGCAATGTACTTTTGGTCATTTTATGTTTGGCTAACGGAGACGAGCAACTGAAGTCTACTAAAAAGTCTGGTGCGTTCAAGCACTGGGTCACATTTTCCTCCGAAACTCTGCCTGGAATCACGGCACCTCCTTCTGACACTCTTTCCATGTCCCACGGCGAGACGCAACACTCATTGTTCTCCTCGCGTAACGTTACTCCTTTCTGTCCGCTTTGGGAATCAGAACTTTCAAAGTTGGTGTCCCGACTCAGAAGTATCAAGTTTTCGGTCGCATGTTGATTACCGGAAGAAGTCGCGTTTAAAATAAGTTTTTTCGGCTCGTGTACTCTCACATCCCCAGAAGTCTTCCCCTCTTTGATATCGTCCCGCCAGCACTTCTGAACAGATTGCAGCTGCTTGGTTTTCATCGGATTCTCGTCTAACCGGTCACCGGTATGTAAAGAAGAAGAAAAAACTCCTTGCACACGCGCTCGTGTGGAGCTCGCGAGTGCTGCGCTGTTACAGCCGCGTGAAGAGCCGCTGCCGCTGCTGGATGATGATTGGCCCATCCTGCGCACCGTACAGATCACTCGCGCAGCCCTTTAAATGCCACGCCCACTGCACAACGCCGCTGCTCTGGCAAAGGTCTTTAACACTGCACAGCCTGACATAGGAAATTAGTCAGAAAAATCATTTTGTTTGATTTATTTAGACGGAACAGTTTATTATACCTTTATACAAAATAATATGTTTTTTAAAAAAAAATGTGCATATATGTTTTGTATCATATCTGATACATCAGGCGACTGTCATATGCATATTCCCTGTTTTTATACAGTCAATGCATATTCCTCACATTCCAGGACGAAAAAAAACACCTTAATTTTAGTACCAGACTATGCAAACATATGTAATTTGGCCACAAAGTTAGATGAGATTATGACAGCTTGTAAATCAATTCGATGTTTAACAGTACAACTTACATAAAATACATATAAAATGCTGTGGAATGCTTGAATCTGATTGGCTGACAAAGGTTCTAAGAAACTATTTTCCAGGAAACGCACAGGTTAAAGTAGTTTCAGTTTATTTATCACTTCGCCAAATGATTTAAGTTATTTTAAAGGTCCTTGCAAAAGAACCCAAATGCAACCACTGAGAGATGTACAAATAAATGTTCCTCAAAAATTAGTTGTATCATTTATAGTTGCAGTTTAACTAGATTTATTTTTCTAAAATATGATGTAGGCTATGGGTTAACAAGTAAACCTATTGCTTCAGTCCAGAACATGTTTTAAGTATGATTTATAGGGCTAACTGAGCTTCTGTTGAGGCAATATGCAATGTAAAGACAAAAAGCTGTGGCACAGCATATGTGACCCTGGATCACAAAACCAGTCACAAGGGTCAATTTTTTGATTTTGAGAACTGAGATTTGATTTTGAGAAAAATTGAGATTTATCAAAGCTGAATAAATAAGCTTTCCATCGATGTATGGATAGGACAATATTTGGCTTATATTATACAATATTTAGCAATAGGTTCTTAGTAATGCATTGCATAGTACTATTCAAAAATTAAGTTTTTATATATTTACGGTAGGAAATTTACAAAATACCTTCATGGAACATGATCTTTATTTAATATCCTCGTGATTTTTGGCATAAAAGAAAAATCGATAATTTTGACACATACAATGTATTGTTTGCTATTGCTACAAATATACCCGTGCTACTTATGACTGGTTTTATGGTCCAGGGTCATATATTATAACAGGAACAAGAAGGAGAAACTATCTCATTTCTAAAATATAGATATGCAAATTTTTATTCCCTTAAAAACGCACGTGGACACGCCATAAATTTCTATTGCTTTTGTTGTTGTTTTTAAGATTAATGACTATTGATCAAAAATAGTTTAACCTAACCAAAAGAATATTGTACATAATCACAACCCCTACACACACACACACACACACACACACACACACACATCAATAAATTTCACTCACTCGATCACCACAAACATATGTTGTTATTAAACAAACAAGGTAATAAAGTTTAATAAGTGACTCTTAACTGATTCCAACCCTTACCAGAAGTGCCCTTCTTCAATAAAATGCCATAGCTAGGCCTATAATTCATAGGGGAAACGTTTAACTAGCTTAGTCATTTGATTCAATGAGATAATGACTATGTGTCCGGTATAAACAGTACCATATTTTTGTGGCTGAATTGCGGATAGCAGCTGTATTATTCTTTCAACGTATTTAAATATTTGTCTCCCTCTAGTGTTTAAAGAGCGAAAGTACAACGTCTAAACTATAAATAATATAACATTATTTTGTTGTTGTTGTTGTTCCACAGAAGAGTAAAAGTAATACAGGTTTGGAACGATCGACATGAAGGTGAGTAAATAATGGAACTATATCATTAACTAAACATTTACGCCACCCTGCATACATGTTTGCTCAGCTTTGTACAGGTTCTAACTGTATTACTGTAAGTAACTTGACACAATGACCACAGGACACCTCTCAAGACAAGACCACGTTCACCACAGTCACAATCTACTCAGTACAAACCACAAAAGAGCAAGAATAATTGTTACATTGAAAATGTATTAAGTAACCTGATATTATTAACAAAATGAAACAGTCAAATAAAATGAAATGAAACTTGTACCAATGTGAACAGTTCTGTAAGTACTGATATATATATATATATATATATATGCAGAGGTTGCTGTATTATGGCACAACACTCTTCCTGAGGTACAGGAAGTGTGAACTTAAGTGAGAAGAGCTCTTGTTGTGAGGCTGCATGACAGACCACAATGATGGCAAGCCATTCTGCATTCCTTTTTGCCTGACCTATATTAACACTGGTGCTTAGAAAACTAAATAAGGCTATGTCAGTCAAGTATTTCTGGTCTGATAAGCATTGTGAACGTTTTTTACACTCATTGCTATGTCAGAGGAAACAGCCAGTAAATAGTTCTACAGTATAATCTATTTCTACACTCTTGTACAGTATAATCTACACAGTCAGATCATTTAAAAAACGAATACTTATTCAGCAAGGATGCATTCAGTTGATCACCATGTTACAAAAGATTTCTAATTCTAATAAATGCTGTTTTTTTTTTGTATTCATAAAAGAATCCTGAAAAAAAAAATGGATCACTGTTTCCACAAATAATATAAGTAGGCATAATAATTAGAAATGAAAAATAATAAGAAAAAATATTTCTTGAGCACCAAATCAGCACATTAGAATGATTTCTGAAGAACACTGGAGTAATGGCAGCTGAAAATTCAGCTTTGCCACAACTGGAATAAATGAGATTTTAATGTATATTTAAATAGAAAACAGTGATTTTACACTGTAATAATATTTGACACTATATTTCTGTTTGATAAAATAGTAAATATAAGTATAATAAAATAAATCACACTAAATTTGATAGCTACATTTAAAAAATCTTTTAAAATGACTGTTTTAATAAACACTGAACTTGAGTTTACCGATTCCACCAACATCAGACACTCCTCAGGATGTTTTCCTACTTGTTAAACTGATTGACTGCACAGGATGATGGCTGAAGTGAACATTATTAACCCTCTCTTTCTTACTCATTATGAGTCATGAGTCAATAAGCTCAACTGAAACACACCCTTCTCAACTGAGACAACCTTTGATTCCAGTAGGAAAGAAGTCAGCACTGGGCAGCTGATTACTATGAGGTTTATGAACATTTATGAGCTTAGTAAAAGAAAAGTTACTAGTCTTCACTTGTCCCTTCATTGTGTCAGGAGGAGCTCACGGACAAAATGAGAAACTATGAAATAAATAACATTGGACTGAGTTTTGTTTAATGACCACAGAAACAAAATGAGTATGTAACGACGAGAGAGCGGATGACACCTAGATGATTCAGCAGTATTTTAGGGATTGAACAGGTAAATATGCTTAATTAGAATGATCCCAAATTACTCAACAAATACAGTCATCACAATACAAATCACTGATGGAGGATAAATGTCATACGAGTTTTACTCAATGTCACATGAACCTGCTAAATGGGTGTTGAAACTGATCAATCACAGTGTCTGTTTTATGACAATCTCATATTTATAGAATATTTTGTAATATTATTATGTGTATTAATATATAATTCAATTAATATATAATTATTTTTTACACTTCTTCTTGGTATGTCATTATTATATATAATAATGTATTGTCATTAATGAATATAATAAATAATAAAATATATAAAAATATAATAAATAATAAAAGTGTCACCTTGATCTAAATGTTGAAATGCAATTGTATGCCATATATTTAAATGAAGTTAAATAATAATATAGTTGAATAATATTGTCTGCTTTAATGCCTTCATTCACTCTTCTGTTTGTCTAAATTATTTCAGATATTAATAACAATAACGATTTATAAACTGATAATATACTAGTATTAATTTATAAGATCATTTTAGGATAACTAAGGAACAGTATGTTATGTCTTGGTGCCTATAGTTTAGAGCCTTCATGTTCAGAAGTGAATGTAGAACATCTAAACGTCTTCCTCAATCTCCAGGATGTCAAACTGAGAAAAGGGCTTAAACTAGTGGGAGAAACGACACCAATGCTCACTCAAAAACCCTTTAAACCTTCCACAGTGAAAGAAGATCTGAAAACCAAACTGAAGATGGCGGTGGAGGTGGAGGGCAGTATCAGCACTTGACCACGCAGAATTACATGAAACCTGAAAAGCAGAACCAGGAGCAAAACCAAAAAAAAAGATATTCTGAATCACTAAAACACCTGCTGAATCACTGGACTATGAATGGTTCAGAACTCATCTAATATCAGCAATGCCTTGCCCTTTCCTGAGATATAGACAGCAAACAAGCACCAACATGTACGGCCATGGTGTTTGAGGCATTTGTTGTTTCAGGAGCCCTTTGGGAAGGTTTGAGAAAGGGTGGTCCAAATCATCATTATTTTTAATTCTTTTATTGTTATGTCAGTCAGTTATATAACTGTTTTAATACAGTTATAATGCTCTGAGACAACACACCCCAAAGTATGTGAACGTGGAATTGTTTATATGCTGAGGATGTGGTTAGGATCACCTAGCACCACTGAATAATGATATTTATATGATATTAAAAGACTTCAGTTTATATATAGTGTATTGTGGTATAATCAGTGTTGGGGGTAACGCGAGTTACGTAATCAGATTACTTTTTTCAAGGAACTAGTAAAGTAATGCATTACTTTTTTAATTTACAAGAAAATATCTGAGTTACTTTTTCAAAAAGTAATGCCAGTCACTTTGTTTTCCCATTTATTGACTGACAAGTCTCCTGTCCCCATATTGGGAGAAATGGGAAGTGCAGAGGAGTTGTGTGCGCTGTGTGAACATGATGTTACTGTAGCACATTCTAGACTAAATGTGAATGTGCATTAATTCATCCCACTCACAAAAAACAGATTTAGTATTCATCAAAATGAATTAAAACAGTGAAATGCAAACTCAGAATATGACGCAAACCTGCAATAATTAAATATGTTAAATAACACAAATGTATCTAATCCCATTTTATTAACCAATGTCTTTGCTGCTGACCTTTGCTGATCCAGTTCAACCATACTAATAAGCAAAAATGACTTTAGAGAAACTAACAATTGTCCTTTGTTTTTTTATTGCTGAAGAGTGTTTCTTCTCCTGCGTTCTACTGTACAGACGTGAATTTACTTTTGCTTCAGCCTGAGGTTTATTCATTACACTTTTTGGTGTGAAAGGGCTTTTATATTTGCTATAAATAGAACTTCTTATATTAAAAACAATCAAGCCCTGTTCATATTTCAAAAAAAACGCGAAAGTAATGCAAAAATAATATAACGCATTACTTTCCATAAAAAGTAACTAAGTAACGTAATTAGTTACTTTTTTAGGGAGTAATGCAATGTTGTAATGCGTTACTTTTAAAAGTAACTTTCCCCAACACTGGGTATACTAGTATGTTTATGAAATATCACATGACAGAGAATGCTGTTGTATCAAACAAATATCATCAAGACTGATTTATTCAGACTTTTATTTTGACTTTTATTCAGCAGTTCAATAAACATGATGTTAATGTTGATTAACCAACATTTTAGGTACACTGTCGCCAATAACTTTGTTTTGCAAACAAAGCCACAGAAGAATTATTTACCGTGACTCCGAGCAACAAACAGTGGTGTGTTGGGGACTCATTCCTGAATGAATCAGTGTTTTTGAACAAACTGGTTGAGTATGATTCAGTGACTCAGTCATAAATGTTTTTTTTGTTATTTGTTCCTGAATGAATCAGTGTGTTTGGATGAATCGGTTAAGTGAACAATTCAATGACTCGGGCATAAAGACAGTCACTTGATTTGTTCCTGAATGAATCAGTATGTTTGAATGAATCACTTGAGCAAATGATTCAATGACCCTTTTCTTGAATTAATCAGTGTGGCGGTTGAGTAAATTCAGTGACTCACTGCTAAACAGTCACTTGCTGAATTCATAACTGCACGCTAGTATACTACTACTACTACTATTGCTGTCATACAACATATTATAAAAATAAGAGTAGTATGCTAGTATATTGTTCTGAATTCAGCAACTTATTTTGTTCCAGTGCGTTTAGCACAAGTCGGTTGAGTGAATTATTCAATGACTCATTTATAAACAGTGGCTGGATTTGTTTCTGAACATAGCAGTGTGTTTGAATTAATTGATTTAATGATTCAGTGACTCATGAAGACTACCAACTGGTGTAATGATACTACTATACGAAATATACTTCAGTAAAAAGTGTGTGAATTTCATATTTACAAGGAATACGTATTAATTACACGGTAGCTGATACAATTACTGAAGACATGTATTATAGAGTAAAGGTCATTGCACACTGAGTCCGAAATTTTCGTCTGAAATTTTCGCACGTTAAAAAATAAATACGACCTCACGTTGTGTCAATCACGTTTACACACTGCCTCCGAAACTTTCGTCCATCATAAAAAAACCGGATCAGGTTTGATTTTATGCGTTTTCGCATCCGTAGCAAGCATTTTGATAGGAAAGGATGACGAATACGAAAAAAACACATACGAAAATTTCGGACTCGGTGTGCAAGGACCTTAAGGTTTATAAGAACCTACAGACACAAATCGAGCACAAAAGACAGAGACAGCAGTGCTCTTAAAATATTGGAATCTGTTTAATGTGCATTAAAACACAGGATTCAGCCTGATACACAGTCAGATCCAGAGAAGACAGTTGATTTCTTCCCTCTGTGAGCTCTCAGAGCAAAACACACCAAAAGACCTCAACACACGCTCTTAATGTGCTGTCATAACATATCAGCAGAACGCACAAAGTGGAACAAGCACATGTGAGTTTGTTTCAGTCATATCAGAGACCTACGACTACATACTTCACCTATATCAGACAAAAATAAAGTATGAGATTTCACCCAAAAGAAGAATAAAAATCTAACAGGCAAAAACACATCGTCTTTGTTACCTCTATGTTAACTTAATCTAGCTCACATTCCTTTTCCACTTTTCTACTAAATTCTGACCTATATTCCCCCCCCCCCAAAAAAAGGTACATAATAAATACTCACTTGTGACACAATGAGTTCAGAGTATCTTAATTATTTAGATCGCCAACAAAAATATATCATCTATGTATTTAAGTGGATACATTAAGTTGCAGTCTTGCTATCTGAATGACACAGCATCACGTCAAGGTCTTAAATGACAGTATAGCAACATCAATAATACTGTGCATATAGTCATGATAGTACTTCTTTCCCATAATCAAAGTAAAAGGACATGGTCTTGTAAATCTAGAGAGGATGTTTTTAATAAAACGAATGACCCACAAACTCTCTCCACCTCTCTATATTAGTAATACAGCAGTGTGTAGCAGGACTCCATGGAAGTGTGTGCTTGGCATGGATACAGCGTCCCATTATAAGACTCTAGAGTGCAAAACAGGTGGTTTCACATTTTTACAAAGTTACAACTTCTCAAGAGACCATTCGTAATTCTCTGAAACTTGAAACAGAGGCGGGAGGGAAATACCGGGGTTGTAATACTTTCCTCTCGAGAATAAAATGGTATTAAGATATTTCGGTTGCATGCATTCTCACATTCGCTCGATGCGCCAGGGAAAAAGCCTAGCTTGATATTTGTCAAAATGCTCTATATAGTCACAGAGCAGGATGCTACCACTCATATGGCTATATTTCTGTGGTATACGTGAATAAATAAACATAAACAAAGCTTTATTTATATATGCTAAAATTAAAAGATCTAGACAGCTACTCTACACATAAAAAGATCGCTACAGACTATCAATAAAATCACACTTAAATCATCACTGTACTGTTAAGATTTAACATTAGGCACTGAGATTTTTTAGATTGATAGTGACAGACAAAACAGAGAGGAAAAGAAGGCTTTGTTTAGGGGTGTTTGTTCATTTTGGTTTGATGTGATTTAAAAAGTCTCTAGTGGATAGGTAAAGGCCATGTAGTGTGTATATACAGTTTAAAAAACGTTCTTTTGATGCTCAGTCTTAGCTCTTTTTCTCTCTTGTTTAGTCAAACAGGGAAATCAAAGGTTTTTAGTATTATGAGTGGGTTTGTGTGGTCTGTGTGATGTGTTGGCTGAAGATGAGGGTTGTGAGAGTCAAATCAAGGCTACAGTCGGTCATTTATCTCTTGTTCCCTTCCTATTTTTCACAATTTCCTCTTTGACCCTCATTCCTGAAATAAAATTGTACACAAACACACACATTCAAGGCTGTAGAATTAGCCAAGTTGATCTTCATATTGCTTCCTGAAACAGTCACCAGCTGGGAAGAAGTCCCAGCATCGCTCCTGGTACATTTTCCATACATAGGACTCCTAGAAAGAGAGAGAAATCAAATTAATACACTGCATTACAATACAATTCAGCAAAATACTGAGAAAAGTAAAATAATACTTTTTTTTTTAGAACACACTACTGTTCAAATTTTAGGGTCAGTAAAATTTTGAAGAAATTAATAGCACATTAAACTGATTAAAAAAATTAATATATAATTGGCATAATGAGATAAAGATAAATGCTGTTCTTTTAAATTCCTGTTAATCAAACCATGAAAGCAAATGTCATGTCAATCATGGTTTCAACAAAAACATGAAGAAGCACAATTGTTTTCAACACTGATAATAATAAGAAACATTTCTTGAGCACCAAATTAGCATATTTCTGAAGGATTGTGTGACACTGAAGACTGAAGTGATGACTGCTGAAAATGTTGCTTCACCATCACAGGAATAAACTGCATTTTAAAAAAATATTAAAATGGAAATGCAATACTTCACAACATTACTGCATTTTGATCAAATAAATGCAGCCGTGGTAAGCATAAAAAACCTTATCAACCCAAACTTTTGAATGGTAGTGTATATATTTATAATGTCTACCATCTTAGATGCAAAGTTTTTTATTTGTTTGTTTCAGAAAGACATTTTTGGACAGTGATAAGAATAAAACAACATTGACCTGTCCTGTGTGCTCCGTTTCATCTTTATTGATTAAATACATCAGGAAGAACCTACATGGCAGAAAAAAAACATAGTTTCAAAATAAGGAACCAAATATTAGCTTTCGTTGTTTCTGAATAAACAAAACACTTACATGTAGTTGGCTAAATTGTGCTCCTCCATCGTATGCGTCTCGAAGCCATGCGGAGTCGAGTCAAAGTAGTCGCTTCCAATTCCACAAATGAAACACTTAGTCTTTGAAAAAACAAAACAAAACAAAAAGATCTTCATTTTAAAACCACAATCCATAATGCAAGACAATTACATATTTCATTCTCAGCAGTTGCCACAAGGGGCGCTATGGCACACATTAGCAAAAACATCTTCTACAGTCAGTTTTCTCCTTTAACGTCAACTTCTGTCATTGCGAAGCAACAGTTTAAATAGAATCTCGCTGAGAAAGCTAGTTAATGTTGATCCTTGCATCAGAACATGCCTACTTCCTTACTATACCGTAGCCGAAAAACAGTATGCGAAATGAATAGTATGTCTGAAATTGTAGTATTCATAAAACAATAGGCGAAGATGACCCACTACTTTCGCAGAGATTCTGAAGTGTGCATCCAGTGGTCACTTTACTACGACATGAGGCCACAGGAGAGAATTTGTGAATGTCAGTGAAGTCACATGATAATGACAACATGGTGGATTTAGTACATCCATTTATACATTACACACATTCAAACTATATTGAATGCACTTTTAACGAATGCAAAGTTCTTTACTTATCAAATGTAGTACCTATTTAGACCGCATGCGATTTCAGATGCACCAGATATGTTTATAGCAAGTTACCTGAGCTTGCAGCTAGCTATAGTTTGCATGGCTGGAAATATTTAATTAAAAGGGTTAATATGATGTGATTTCAAGTTTTCCTTTCTCTTTGGAGTGTTACAAGCTGTTCGTGAATAGATAAGATCCCTAAAGTTGCAAAGACTAAAGTCTCAAACCCAAAGAGATATTCTTTATAAAAGTTTAGACTCGTCCACACCCTCCTAAAATGCCTCATTTAAACACCCCCCCACATGTCTACGTCACTGTGTGGGAAGATTTGCATAACAAATGTGGGAAGATTTGCATAACACCGCCCAAATGTTCACACAAAGAAAGAAGGCGTAACTTATTTTTGCTGTAGTATTGTTGCTGCCGCCGCCGCCATGTCGTAGAGATGCTGTGTGTTTCGTTGCGAAAGCGAAAATACTTTGTTTGGCCTTTCAAAAGAGGACACGACTAGAAATCAGTGGTTAAGTTGTATTTACAACACTGTTCCAGAACAGTTTAACCCATATATTCGTGTGTGTGCAACGCATTTTACGGAGGACGAGGACTGTTTCCTGGGAGAGTAGCCTACAATGCCAGTTTTCTGACAAAAATGCTGACTCACAGCCTGTAAGTACGACTGATATGACGATTCAAACGCGAGTTTTGAGCAGTGTAGAGTAGCGCTTGTTGTTTGTCGTTTCTCCGATCACAAATGCAGATATGGTTTTATCTTAACGTGACGCAATGCAATGCGTAAAAAGACAGTATAAGTCATTATAATCAGTTATTATGTCCCCACTGGATGCTAGAAATGCCTCATTTATAATGGGTTTTAATGTTTTTGTCTCATCGCACCGGGACACGGCATCACAGTATGGTGAGGGGCGTAACATTTCCGTCACACGCTTGAGGTATTCGGCCAATCACAACGCACTGGATAGCTGGCCAATCAGACCACACCTCGCTTTTCAGACCGATGAGCTTTGTAAAAATCTACGCGTTTCAGAAAGGCGGGGCATAGAGGAGAAACAATAATGTACAATATGTGGAAAATAATGTTTTTTTTGAACCTTAAACCGCATAAACACATTTAATTACAGCAAATACACAAAATAATGTTCTTTTTTTAGCAACGTCATATGACCCGTTTAAATAGCATTTTTCAGATTTTTTTCTGGCCACAAAGTACGGTGGTCCAGCAGTGCACAACACAACAAAATCTCCACAACACAACGCATAGATCTAATTTCGTTGTGTTGTGCTAATTTCATTGTGTTGTGGCATGTTTCCGTTGTGTAGTGGAGATTTTGTTGTATTGTGCACTACTGGTCCACCGTAACAAAGTGCCCATTTAGAGACTTACTGATCTACACATAATCCACCAATCATAGTTTGTATTGTTTCTGCACTGAGGTTTGTTAATGCCAGTGCAACAGACTCACATGTACATTTTGCATATTTCAGTTAAGTATTAAAGGAATAGTGTTATTATAGACTCATATTTTGGCCAGAAGCAACAGTTCGAAGTTAAACACCTTAATGATAGATTTGTTTCTTACAAACACACAGCTTTTCGCTTCACAAGACGTTAATTGATGCACCGGAGTCATGTGGATTACTTGCGGATTATTGTGATGCTTTTATCACCGTTTTAAACTCTCATTATGACGGCACCCATTCACTGCAAAGGATCCATTATTTCCAAGTGCTAAATGCTACATTTCTCCAAATCTGTTCTGATAAAGAAACAAACTCATCTACATCTTGAATGGCCTGAGAGTGAGTAAATTTTCAGCAAATTGTCAATTGTCAAATTGTAAAAAAAAAAAAGTACCTCCATGTCCTCTCGGACCTGCTCCTGCTGATCTCTCAGCTCACCAAAGGCATCAATGATCAGACCTGCACACAACACAAACATCATTTCGTAATGTTATGACCAAACTTTTTAAACATTACATTTACAAAGTAGTAAATTGTCCACAGTGTCTGAATTTCTCTAAACACGTTCCTCACCTTGAATGATGATTTCCGTCACACGCTTGAGGTATTCGGCCAATCACAACGCACTGGATAGCTGGCCAATCAGACCACACCTCGCTTTTCAGACCGATGAGCTTTGTAAAAATCTACGCGTTTCAGAAAGGCGGGGCATAGAGGAGAAACAATAATGTACAATATGTGGAAAATAATGTTTTTTTTGAACCTTAAACCGCATAAACACATTTAATTACAGCAAATACACAAAATAATGTTCTTTTTTTAGCAACGTCATATGACCCGTTTAAATAGCATTTTTCAGATTTTTTTCTGGCCACAAAGTACGGTGGTCCAGCAGTGCACAACACAACAAAATCTCCACAACACAACGCATAGATCTAATTTCGTTGTGTTGTGCTAATTTCATTGTGTTGTGGCATGTTTCCGTTGTGTAGTGGAGATTTTGTTGTATTGTGCACTACTGGTCCACCGTAACAAAGTGCCCATTTAGAGACTTACTGATCTACACATAATCCACCAATCATAGTTTGTATTGTTTCTGCACTGAGGTTTGTTAATGCCAGTGCAACAGACTCACATGTACATTTTGCATATTTCAGTTAAGTATTAAAGGAATAGTGTTATTATAGACTCATATTTTGGCCAGAAGCAACAGTTCGAAGTTAAACACCTTAATGATAGATTTGTTTCTTACAAACACACAGCTTTTCGCTTCACAAGACGTTAATTGATGCACCGGAGTCATGTGGATTACTTGCGGATTATTGTGATGCTTTTATCACCGTTTTAAACTCTCATTATGACGGCACCCATTCACTGCAAAGGATCCATTATTTCCAAGTGCTAAATGCTACATTTCTCCAAATCTGTTCTGATAAAGAAACAAACTCATCTACATCTTGAATGGCCTGAGAGTGAGTAAATTTTCAGCAAATTGTCAATTGTCAAATTGTAAAAAAAAAAAAGTACCTCCATGTCCTCTCGGACCTGCTCCTGCTGATCTCTCAGCTCACCAAAGGCATCAATGATCAGACCTGCACACAACACAAACATCATTTCGTAATGTTATGACCAAACTTTTTAAACATTACATTTACAAAGTAGTAAATTGTCCACAGTGTCTGAATTTCTCTAAACACGTTCCTCACCTTGAATGATGGCCAGCAGGATGACAATGACAAAAAAGAAGAAGGTGATGTCAAAGACCACACGATAAAGTTCATACTCGTCTCCGGCTGGATCCTCGATCTCGTCTCCTATACCACCACCAGCTCGCACACCCACGTACATGTGGAACAGATAACACTGAGAGAGAAGACATGATCACAGTCAGGCATGAAATGACAAAGTGTAATCGAACCAAATGTAGATATGTGTGGAGAAACACTTACAGTCATCATGTCGTTACACTTCATATCCGGTTCGTCTTCATCCTCACTCATGTTGTAGAACTTTCGGAAGAAATTGAAGGCCACCACGGTGTAGAGGTAGACCACCACAGCCAGCAGACCCACCGTCATCAGCAGCTAAACCACAGTCACCATCAAGATTAACATTTACATCTAGAAGAGACTTCTATAAAATCTCAGTCAAATATGATGTTATCTGAGAGCTGTACCTGTTTGCCATTGTGAGTTACAGAGGACAGGATGGTGCGCAGGGTTTTGACGCCCATAGCAATGTCCAGCAGATGACAGGCGAAGAAAAAGTTGTTGTAGTGGCCAAGCAGTGACATGACCAGATACCAAACCAGATACAGGAACGTCTACGAGCAAAACAGAATCCAAATGAAGGATCACTGCTATAAATATCCTCATATAACTGAAACAACTTAGGAAAAAGTGTTGTCTTTACTGAAACTCACATTATCAGTGAACACCACTCCAAATTTCCAGATTTGGTATTTGATGTCAGCAGATGTCAACCTGTGGATTCATTAAATTTTAGAATGAGAAACAGAATCTCCATCCTGTTATTACATCATGTTTAAGAGCAGTGATGTCTGAATCTGACACGAATGGTTCTAATGAATAGGTTCATTTTAGTGAATCCAAAAAATGAGCTTGACCAGAGTAGTTCAATTCCCAAACAAATGACTCTTTTGAGCCACTTTTTTTGTATTTTTTTAATGAGCTTTTATGAACTGTAACTGTAGTGAATAATACATTTAGTTTACAACTTTCTTTCTTTCTTTCTTTCTTCATCATTTGGCTGCTAAATTTCACTTTCCAAATATTCCCGCTTCAAAAGTCATCAATGGAACAGTTAAAGGGTTACTCCACCCCAAAATGAAAATGTTGTCATTAAATCACTTACTCACACTTACGTTGATTGTGTTAATTACGTTGCTGTCTATGGGAGGGTCAGAGAGCTGTCAGAATGCATCAAAAATATCTTAATTTGTGTTCCGAAGACGAACTAAGCTTTTACGGGTTTGGAACGACATGGGGGTAAGTGATTAATGACAAAATTTTCATTTTGGGATGGAGCAACCCTTTAAGCAATTGGATTCGTTAGAGCAGTTCCCATCCCTACCTAATGGCATATTCGTTTTTGTGGTATTGAATCATTTTTGTTACTTGTATTGGCTGTTGACATTTTGGTGATACTTATGAGTGTGTGTTGCATCTTTGTGTACCATGTGAACATTGAGGGATCAATCTGAGGCTTCTTCTCGTGTGTCATAGCACTGACATCAAGGGATGCTAGATCCATGCCAAGCAGCTCAGCGATTCTTTCTCTACCGTAGATATCGCCATACTTCTCTAGCACCTACAATACAGAAACACCGTAGACACGCTCAGTCACCGACATCTCTTAATACATCTACACACACAAGCATAGTACGCTCCTGACCTTTCTCTTCACAAATTTGTCCCAGTAGTTGTTCGGGAAAGACCTGAGTGGAGAATAAAAGGGAATTACAGATCGCACAGTCTTCACAGGGATACTTGCTTATAAATGTATAAATAATAATAATGTAGTAGTGTTACGGTGTATTGAGGACAAGTCTGTCCCACTGGCCCTTGATGTCGTCATCTTCTGGTTGTTCAGTTACGTACAGACCGTCAAACTCCAGTTTACGGGCCAGTTCCTTCTCTCTCTTAAAGATGACCAAAGGAACCTACACATATGCGAAAACGTTAGCAGCTCACACTAGCTTAACCAAATGAAAATAAATATTTCACTTCAAAATGACATTTCTGTCATCATTTACTCAATACACGACTGAAGGCTTCAGAAGAATATAGGGCATAGTTTACATGTGTATGGACCACATTTATGACACTTCATGGGTACTTTTTGGTCCTTTCTGTGGTCATTTAATGCTTTCATTGTTTGGAAAAGAGCAGCATTGACACTCAGTCAATTTACAAATAATGCATTCAGATATGTGGAACTCAATGCACTGAATCTCCACAAATTAGTGTCGTTACTATGACAACCAATTTGAATGTGACAAGCAACTGGTGTCTGAAAAGAATTATATATATATATATATATATATATGAAATGACATCAAATGATGACAGAATCCAGTGACTCCAGTGACAGAATCCAGGGCTCCTGACCTTCAGACAGTTGTAGCCGATGATACAGAGGAAGGAAATTATGGAGTGTAAGATAGAGAAGAAGGCCATAGCGGGTTCCATATATCCAGTGCTCTCCTCCAGGAAGAAGTAGACAAACCCTTCCTCCTCATCTTCCTCTCCATTCTCCTCCATTCCAGAAGCTTCGGCTTCTCCAGCAGAGCCCTCAAAGATCCCAGAGCCCTCAAACACACCAGAGCCTTCAAACACAGCAGAGCCCTCAAATACACCAGAACCCTCAAACATAGCCGAACCCTCAAACTCCTCCTCTTCTCCAGGTGGGCTGTCAGATACCTAGGTAGGAATGGCTAGCTTCAGTCAAATTTGCTCTTGAAACAAATTAAAGCAAATCACATGGCTGTAAAGTATTTTATTGCAGGGGTTCAATTTATTTATAAATTTTTTGCTGTTAAATTGCAATTTAACCCCTCGATGACCAGTCTGTAGAATGCATAATAAAGCTGGTGAATGTGAAAAAAAAAACAGCATGTTAACAAAAAATGCTAAATAAATAATAAATCAAATAAAAATTCACAGACCACCCTTGTGGCCCTGTGGGGCTCCCAAGATTTCATTTTGAAAAGCCCTGTTTTATCATCATACTGACCTTGTAGAAGAGCAGAATGAAGTTGAGTGCAAAGGCGATGAAGAGAGCCAGGAAGCGCAGGTTGTAGAAATTGCGAGACAGATAGTTCTAGAAGAGAAAGTGGATTACCTTTTAGATGCAGTCAGAATCAAAAGTAATGAATGAAAAATATGAATAATATAATGTAATATAATATAATTGAATTAAACATGAATCAACATACATTCATTCTACATGACTGTGAAAGATGTATATACTGTAGATAAATAACTGTAATTACCATGAACTTGTTTCTTTGGACTTCAAGTTCATTCCAGAGTTCAAAGCCCTCTTTTTCTTGCTTCTTGCCTTTCTTTGCTTTAGCCTTTGCTTTTTTCTCCTCTTGCTCTTCATCTGGTTTTTCCTCTGGCTCAGGTTCTGCCTCCTTCTCGGCCTTTTCTCCATTTTCAGCACTTTGATGGACAGAAGGATAAGTCAAAGCAACAAATATTGTGATGAATATGACTTTCACCAATGAAAGTCGTTGATAATTTGATTTCCATTACTTACTCTGCTTTTTCGGGTTCAGGGGCTGCTTCTTCCTCTACTTTCTCCTCTTCTACTGCTTCTCCCTCTCCTTCTTCACTCACCTGAAATACCCACAGGAGAAGAATATGTAGACTAAGAGATTTCGATTATGAGTCTACAAAGCAAGAAGCACCACTATATTTGACAAACAGAAGGAGAACAATGTGGAAACGTGATGAGGGATGTTCACTCTTAAGGCAAAATTTCACAGGTTAAAAAGGTCCATAGTCTATTGTCTACAGGTTGTCATGTACGTATGAAGCACCACTCACACAGAAGTCACAGATATCCATGTGCTCAACTTGTAACCACTGGGAAACTGTAGGGAAATATTTTACCCTCACATTACCCTCTCCTGACCGAGTAATTCCCGACTAATTCCTACTAAAATTACTGGATTTCGCCTGTGAAAATTCACCGAACAAAGATAACATCTTTAGACTACAAATGCAAAACTCTTCTTCTCACCAGCTTCCTCTTCAGCAGTGGGCTGCCTTCTGGAGTCGGAGGCTCCTCTGGCTCAGTTTCTCCCATATCTCCTAAACCGCCGTGAGGACCAAAACCAGGTCTTCCACCATCATCCTCTTCTCCTTCTTCTGCTTCCTCCTCTCCTCCTGTTCCCTCCTCTCCCTCACCAGCTCCACCTGATTCTTGTACTTTTCTTGCTCCTGGCTCAGGTGGAAGGTCATCGTGCACCTCATCTTGAGTTGGGTCGGGCATGTTAGTCAGGATCTCTGTCAACGTCATCTTCTTAGCTCCCTCCACCAGACCTCCTCCGAAGAGAGTGTTCCAGATGAGCATGAAGAAACCTCTGCAGACGCTGTAGATGAAGTGCAGGATGCCAAAGAGGACAGTATAGAGGAACATGACCAGACCAACAATCATGTCCTTTATGGTCATTTTCCTGATTTTGCGGTAACGGCGTCTGAGATTGCGGAAAGTGAAGAGGCTGATGAAGTTCATTACGCTCTTGATGAAGTCTGCAAAGGCTGAGCTGGATTCAGGTGGTGCTGCTTCTCCATTCCCTTCTTCTCCTTCACCCTCTCCATTTCCGCCACCACTGCTCTCCTCCTCATCTTCTTCATCCTCATCTTCGATCAGCTCCTCTTCCTGCTCTGAGATCTGCGAGGCAATGTTCATCTCAAAAATGGTGTCCTCGCAGAAGTTCACAAAGAGCTCCATCTTCTCAGACTCACAACCCTCATTGACGACATCAAAGATGAACTGCCGCTTTGACTCTCTGACCTGAGGCATCTCCCATTGGTTGCGGTTGGCCTCGCTGATTTCAAAGTAGATACGTTCTATCCTCTTGCCAGCACCCATGATCTCGATACGGCCCAGGAAGGGTCGGAAGTAGTTGAGCACACTCTCAGCTTGCTCCAAAAAGTTCTGCAAGCGAGTGTCATGAGGAACATGCTCAGACAGGTTGGTGAGTAGCACAGCAATGTTGAAGCCGATGTCTTTGGCTGGCTCTTGGAAGCGATCGGCATACTCCTCAAAATTGATCATCTCGTTCTCATCGGCTTCAGAGCAAGACAGCAGGAACTGGATCTCAGATGGAGTGTACTGCTTCTGACTGTCCATAGCTTTGGAGAAGTCTTTCTTGGAGATAAGGCCACGAGGGTCCGTCACATAGTCACGGAAGGCATCCGATGCCACAATGTCCTTCAGTTTGAGGAACATGTCAAAGAACTTGAGAATCATCTCTACGTTGCTGGATGACTCAACCAGCATGTCAACCATCTGGCGAGCGATTGTGCCATTCACAATGTTACCTGTAATAATACAAGAAAAAATAGGCTATAGATCATGACTTAAAGGATTAGTTGACTTCCAGAATAAAACATTTCCTGATAATTTACTCACCCTCATGTCATCAATGATATTCATGTCTTTCTTTCTTCAGTCACAAAGAGTTTTTTTGAGGAAAATATTCCAGGATTTTTCTCCATATAGTGAACTTTAATAGCGGCCACTGGGTTGAAGGTCCAAATTGCAGTTTTAATGCAGCTTCAAAGGGCTCTACATGATCCCACCTGAGGAATAAGGGTCTTATCTAGCGAAATGATCTTTCATTTTCTAAAAAAAAATAAAAATGTATATACATTTTAACCACAAATGCTTGTCTTGCACTAGCTCTGCAATGCGCGTCTATGACTTTACACATTACGTAATCACGTTGGAAAGGTCACGCATGTTAGTTCTTTGTCTGTGTACTTCGCAGTGTTAATTTTGACAGCAAATTTTGATTTAGTTTTAGTCATAGTCTTTTGACTAAAATGCCATTTAGTTTTAGTCATATTTTAGTCATCTGAATTGTTTTTAGTTTGTCGACTAAATATCATAAGATTTTAGTCGACTAAATCTACAGTAAATTTAGTCGGCTAAAATCTAATGGGTTTAGTTACAGTGCATTTATTAAGCATTTCTCTAAAATTTCTAAACTCATTATATAGGTTTGATATTAAGGCTTTATCATGATAGACACCGATTTAACTGCAGTGACACACTACATGCCTTTATGTTAAAATTAAATAAAACCACTTCTCATACAGAACAAGAACATGGTCTACTTTGTAATGAAATACCAAGTGATTTTCTGTCTTTCTTTTGCTGCTTGATTAACATCAATGACTCGGACAATTAGGCTGCTATCCCTTTAAAACGAATGCACAGCTGCAATGGATGCAATGTACTGATACACGTTCTCCCTCCTGTTTACGTTCACTTAAGACATAATCAACTGTGTTTACGAGAATACTCGTCAAAACGGACAATTCGACATCATTTTGTGTGTAATTCTCCATTCATGTGACGCAAAAGAGTACTCGCGCGCTGTGAGACGTGCTTTCTGTGTGTGTATGCTTCAGTGTCTGCGCTCAGAAAACCAGACCGAATTGAGTTCTCTCTTGCGTCGTTAGATTTATCCATATGTCTGCTCTTCTCTTACTCCCACATATTGAATTTTTTTTAACATTTTATGCGACGTGCAGCAAGTGTATGTTAGCTTATGTCCCGCCTGTTCATATGTACGCATCTAACCTCCGAACCACGGAGATTGGAACCACACAGCAGATTCGTTCTGAATGAATCTCTTCCCAAATCGTTCCTCCCTTACATTTTCGTCTCGTTTTTATTCATTGATGAAAATGTCAATAGATTTACGTCATAGTTTTTGTCATTCAAAAAGAGTTTTAGTTCGTTATCGTCTGCAAAAAAATTTCGTTGACGATAATTATTCGTCAACGAAATTAACACTGGTACTTCGGTTCAAAAAGTTAGGGTAGGGCGAAAAACTCCATCTCATTTTCTCCTCCAACTTCAAAATCGTCCGACATCATCGTTTTACCTTTTTTGTAAAGGACGTTTGACTTTCTTTGCACGTTCGCTTTGTAAACACTGGGTCGGTACTTCTGCCTGCATCACGTGTGACCTTTCCAATGTGACAAGACAAGCATTTTTTTTTAGAAAATAACCATTAGTTTCGCTAGAAAAGACCCTTATTCCTTGACTGGGATCGTGTAGAGCCCTTTGAAGCTGCACTGAAACTGCAATTTGGACCTTCAACCCGTTGGCCACCATTGAAGTCCACTATATGGAGAAAAATCCTGGAATGTTTTCCTCAAAAAACTTAATTTCTTTTCAACTGAAGAAAGAAAGACATGAATATCTTGGATGACATGGGAGTGAACAAATTATCAGAACCTTTTTATTCTGGAAGTGAACTAATCCTTTAAATGACTTTACAGATTAAAGTTAAATTCGATGGACAGATATTTCTTACCCTCTAATAGAGAGAGAAGCATCACCACCATGTCCTTCTGCAAATCCAGAAGCTCCTTCAACAGACCAATCTGACTGGAGTCCTGTTTCACACAACCAGATTCAAACACACAACAAAATAAAAAAATCGTTACCCAAAAAAATGTCTCAAACTCTCACTGATAGAGAGCATAAAAGGACCTTTCAGTTCACATATATTGCTGGTACTCCATAGTTTTTAATATGATATGCAGCATGGAACCATGAAAAGAGATTTACCGAGAACACCAAGTATCCTGATCAGGCTAAATTTGATTTTAGTGGCATAACTAAAATCTTAATTTTTTGGGGGGTGATGTGGGAGATGGCACTATTGGGACAAATTCCACCTACTCTCATCTTACCTCAGGATGTGTTCTACTCCAGAAATGATCCTGGGTTTGCGTTTATAAACAGACACAAACATAGCATGACATACTGTAACCTAACATCTAACACAGGGACATTTAAAGACGGATATGAAGATAAAACAGCCAGAAGCAGATGTCAGCTCCTGGCATAGATGAGGACTATCATATACTTTATGACTCTGAATCTGCAAAATATTGCCATAAAGTGGCATAATATCTAATTCCTATTATTAACAATAAATATCTAAGTTCTTTGCAAGCACATTTTATATGTGCCTAGCTAATGGTCTAAGCATATGAAGGAATGCCAGCAGACACATAAACAGTCTTTCATACAGAACAATAACACACACACCTGCAAACACAGTACACACACTAACATGTTTAACAACAAAAGAGCACAAAGGCCTGCACATACACATAAAGAAAGATTAGATGAATCTCACAAAACTGCAAAATCAAAAAAAAGAAAAAAAGAAACTGTATATTGCTTCAAAGAAACACATTTATATTATATTCATAGGTTCATAATACAATATTACAATGAATATCATTTGGTTTGGGCTAATTTTAATCGAGAAAAAAAAAAACACATACACACACTCTGCAATGAAAATAAAACATATAAAATTATTTCATACGTTTTCAAATGTGACCCAGACGTGATCTTGACAGGTTTTGTGAGATTTACGCAGTATTGTACAGATTTTTTTTGAGACTCTATGTATATCTGTATATGAAAAGAGTAACACAGTGCAGGTCGAGGGAAATACATTTCCTCTACAAGTGAGCAACAGCAGGAACATGGCATAGTGACATCTTCCTCAGCTCCAGTATATCAAAAATAAACCCAACAAGGTTAAGACTGCTTTCAGAAATTCAACACTGATACAGTGGGGACAGAGGGAATGTACATGACAGAAAATGCAAGTGAAAACACTTGCAGAAAACGTGCCGACACATAAGCAATACAACGGAAACAGGAAGCAAAGAAGAAACTGTTCTGTGTACTGTGTACGTGTGTGGAAAGCAGTGCACAAGTGCGTAAGATGGAAGCAAAAACAAAGATCCTTACGCCATTTCGGAGTCCAGGGTCAGGATGCATCTGGCAGGGTTACACATCAGAATAAAAATGTTACCCAATCACATTTTTAATACATTTTTGTATTTTGTATTGATTTTGTATCTCCCACTCTCTTAGATATATTCACTCATTCCATTTTTTTATTTGCATGTCTGTTTTTATAGTCTTTTACTTCTACTTATGCAGACAAACAGGGCAAAGCTGTTTAATATTAAAATTAAGTAAGTTTAGTTGAAAAAATAAGCTCATTACAGTTAAGTTGGCCTTTTGTGGACCTCACCTTTATTATAAAACTCAACCGTGTCAATTTGTTTTTTACAAACCAACTTTGACAGGTGGGCACTGATCTTTCAACAGACTGGAGACAGGTAAATCAGCCATATTCACATTTTTGAAGCCTGAGAGAGTGGGAGAGATTCTCAATTTTAAGAAATACAAAAATGCAGTACACAGGTACCAGATGTGTAACACACAGAACAAAATCCAACAACACAACAGAGAGGTTAAGAGAAACAACGCATGATTAAAGATTACTAGAGCATCAACATTCACGTCACACTGTGAACATGTTCCACATTCATGGATTAGTGGCAATACTGGACTAAACATTTATATAATAGAATAACAACAGTGTGAAATACAGTCCATTCGATAATCCACTATAATCAAGTTTGGAAATAGCGATCAACCAATAAACCGATAAACGACACAATCAGACAAATTCTACTCTATTTAAACTGCAATTAAAATCTTAGTTACATTTTAGAAAAGCTTGCCATAAAATATATGATATTTGAACAACATGAAGAATATATATGAAGAAATTGAACAACCAAGGGCCAGTTTTACTATCAGCTTGCACCAGTGCAAACTGTCTTTTGGCATTAAAATAGTAGTCAGGATTTACAAAAGACACGCAGTAATAAATTAGTACTGAAAAGGCGTGGACAGTAATTTTTGCGCCTGACCTTATTGAATATGCATTTGTAGGAGTTTCCCTTTCAGACGCAAATTTTTTGGGAGGAGAGTGTTCAAATGAATAACGCAATGTGATTTACTAAGGTTGCGCTCGTCAAATTACTGGTATTTGCGCCATTATTTAACGAAAACAAAAAAAGCATGTCTTGAACTATTTTGCGCTTGACATGGCTGCAATTGTTGTTGTTAGGAGAAGGCACCGCAGAGAACAGAGAGCGCATGGTAGAAGAGAGAGGATTTTTCCACATGTGTTAATTTATTTGGAATGCCAGTAGAACACATTCTCTGAACATATCGTTTGCCAAGCCATGTTATTTTTAATTTGCTTCAGAAAATAAAAGGTGACTTGAAACCCTCAACTAGGAGTCCCCCTCACAGTTCTCATGAAGGGCAAAATTAGCTATATAGACCAAAATATTTTTTCGTACCAGGCTTTAAACATTTTTTTCTGCTGTAAAGTTTTAAATTAAATTTTAACATGGGGAGTCTATGGGACTGACTCCCTTTTGGAGCCAGCCTCTAGCAGCCAGTTGATGAATTGCAGTTTTAGTCAGTTTCTTGTTGGCTTCACGAGAGAGAGCGGAAGGTTGCCGCTTGGGAGTCACGCAATACCAGGTCTATCAAAACGTCTCGCAACCCTTCATTTTTTGGCCTCCGGTTCTTTTCAACGTACTGTGGCGTCTTTATTTATTTATTCTTTATTTGCGACTACGCTAATTTGCGCTGCGCTTGGTATATTGCGTTGGTCGATATGTAAATGAGATGTTGCCTCTGTGTTCTTTAATTTGTGCATTTGTTAGTAAATCACCCTTCAAGAATTTTCCACACCCATCAGCGCTGTTTTGGAATTGCATTTGGAACTTGCCCTGTTTAGTAAAACTGGCCCCAAGTCTCCTTATATGTTTTAATACTCCAATACTATGTTTTAATAACTCCAACAAGGTTTCTTCTATATCTATAATTTACGATATAAACAGGTAGGAACTGACTCAGGGAGTTAATAACCACAGTCAACCCCAAATTAGTAAATGGATCAGTAACTTATTAAAACAAGTATTAAATAAAAGAGATTTTAATTAATTAGCTAATTAGACTATGCATAATTAAACATTAGTACTGAGAAAAAAATGCAACCTCCAAAACAGAGAAATTATTCCTTATTAATCTACTCTGATCATACTTATATAGAATATATAAGTATGTACATGTATGACATGCATTTGACTTCTATTCTGTTGCACAAATTATAAGCTCAATGCAAGTTAAACACTATAAAACTGTACATTTGGAACATTTCACTTCCAAATATTCCTGCTCTTAAAAACACAAACATTCACAAACATTTTTTTGCAGCAATACTAAAAAAAAAAAAAAAATGAATTTTTTTCTCTGATTTCCTCTGTGTAAAGCTGGTGAAATTAGGCAAAACTCAATGACAAGTATTTTAATGTCAAAATAAACCAACATACAGATGATACTGATTCAGTGTTGATGGAAACTTTCCAAGAAATATCCGGGGTCTTCTAGGTGCAATAAAATTGATCAATATAATAAGATTTATCAGTCACGTTAGGGGTGTGTCTGTGCTCAACATGTGTGTTCCTACCTGTGCTAGCTTCATCATCATGTGTGCGAACACGTGCAAGAAGCCCACCACTGCATCCCACAATCTGCTGTGAGCCAGAGACTGCTGATTACCAGTGCAAGGACCCTATGGTGAAAAAAAAAAGATAAACTATGTTAAAGATGGAAATTTGCCAGTTTGAAAGAGCTCGACTGCATATAGTGGTGACATCAGTACCTGGATATACTCTGTCAGGCTGTTGAAAACCTGTTTAGCAACCGTCATTGCCTTAGAAAAGTTTCTCTTGCCTGGTTCATCAATGATATCCTTCCCAGAGTAATACCAGTAGAAGTCACTGATAGACTCCTGAGACAAAAAAGAAGACAGAGTGAGGACAAAAATTCACTTTATTTGTTTTCTTGTTCTCAAACGCAATGCCATTAACACATTTTTAAGTGTCCAAATACTTTTGGTGCTAGTATATGTAGAGGAAGAAAGGCGAGATGAAGCTATACCTGCAGTCTGAGCAGATAGTCAACCGTGCAGATGATGATGTTGATCGTAGTTGTGCTGCCTGTCTGTGTGCGCAGATAGTTCTGGAAATCTGGAGAAAGACGGTAATGCAAAACCAGCTGTTCTTTTAAATAATTAGGCATTTCACACATTTTCACTACCAGTTTGGGATCAGTAAGATTTTTTATGCTTTTGAAAGAAGTCACTGTGCTTACCAAGGCTGCATTTATTTGATTAAAAATACAGCAAAAAATAGTAATATTGTGAAATATTATTACATTTGAAAATAATCTAATAAAATGTCATTTATTATTTTCGTGGAAATCATGATACAATTTTTTTCCAGGATCCTTCGATGAACACAATGTTGAATGTGAACATTTTTTTTACAATTATTTTTACATTTTAAAAGTATTTTTTACTGTTAATTTTGATCAATTTAATCTGTCCTTGGTGAATAAAAGTTAAATTGATACAGTGTATATGTAAAGGCAAGGGCTAAAGGCAAAACTTTAACTGAGATGTTCATGTTTTTGGAACACATCTTTTTATGATTCCATGATTTTCTCTTCAAACACTACAGCGAGTAAACAGAAGTGGTGGACATCTCAGGAAGCTCACCGTTGTTGTGGCCTTCACAGAGCAGCTGCAGGAAGCGGAAAATGTCGCAAGTGAATTCATCATCCGCCATCACTTTCTCTTCTAAACAGGGACACACACATACACACAGCATGAATGTGCGAGAAGAACTCCTGAACAGTGCTTTACTGTATGAGAGTTTGAACTACACTAGAGACCTCTAAATGCAAAATAAAGTGGTGAATTAATAGACATAAATTGTTTTTACAATTCATTTCAAAGACTAAAATGGTTAATTTGTGAACTAAAATGTGACAAAATAGATAGGAATATGACCAGACTATTTTTATGCAGATGTACAATTTTCTTTTCTTTTTTATATTACAGAGATAGTTAACCCAAAAATAAAACTCCTGTCATTGTTTACTTCCCTTGTGTTATTTTAAACCCATATGCTATTTTCCATGCCATCTGAGTTCCGGCAGAAGGTAAGTTTTGAATTTTGTAAAAAAAAAAAAAAAAAATACCCTAGTGAAAAATAAATATATTAAAATAAATTTGAAATACACTTATTTCATGCTAAGTATACTACAAATACATCATCATATTTATGTACTTAATACCCTGCAATTGCACTTTAAGTAGACTAATCTGGTATACCTAAAGTCTGCTAAACTGAAAAAACTAATTTTGTATTTAATGCACTTTAATTCTGCGGAAGTAGTGCTGAAGTCCAGCTAAAGATATACTGAAGAATATTTGATTGTGCTAACGTGGAACTATTGCAAGTTTACATTTTGCATTTAAAGACTGATGTTTTTCAAAGATCACACAATCCTCATCAGTTGTGACATTAAAACATATTTTAGGCTTAATATCAAGAAATGTGCATTGTGCACAAGTAGTACTCCAAATAAAGTTGAATTATAATTTTTATAACAGTAAGTCTCAAGCGATATGTCAGTAAATATGTTAATAGATTTGAAATATACTTAGAATATTGATATGGTAGATAGTATATAATATAGTATATTGATATACTAACATATTGAAGATATTAGTATATAGGTTTGAACTACTTGTATGAGTTTGTTTACAGCATGTAGCATCATTCAAAACCATTCAAAAGTTTGGGGTTAGTAAGATTTTTATATGGTTTTTAAAAGAAGCCTCTTATGCTCACAAATGCTATTTATTTGATTAAAATAGAGTAAAACAGTACAATTGTGAAATACTATTACAGTTAAACAACTGTTTTGTTTTTTAATATATTTCTGTGTCACATGATCCTTTAGAATCATTCTAACATGCTGATTTGCTGCTCAAGAATGTTTCTTATTGTTATTATTGGCGAAAATGTTTGTGCTGGAATCCATAATGCATTTTTTTCTAGGACTTTTCATGAATAGAAAGTTTCACAAATCTTTTTCATTTTATAAATGTCTTCACTGTCACTTTTGATCAATGTAATGCATCCTTTTTGAATAATTTCTGAATAATCTCTGCATATTTTTTATTGACCTCAATCTTTTATCAATTTTGTTTCATAGAAAAAAATAACAGCATATGGGTTTGGAACGACACAAGGGTGAGTGAATCATGACATAATTTTCATTTTTTGGGTGAACTATCCCTTCACTATTCAGGGTGATTAGGGTGTCTGTGTTCTGTGAGTATAACCACTTCACAGCACTTCCAGCCCAGCTATTAGCATGTTAGTGAACCACAAAGACCTGCTGTGGCACATCCGTTTAGCTGTTCACTGCAGAGCAGACCAGCAAACGTGGAAAGGGGAGGCAGAGACCTGATGTCCACATTGAATCCACAGACTAAAGCCCTCCCCTCTCCCAGAATGGCAACACTAGTAGACACACACATACAAGTCTGATAGATCACACATTGAAAATACAGTCACTTTGAAGGGACATTTATAACATTTATACTGTACACTAACTGATAGGAAACGTCACCGTGTACGGAAATACACAGGGATATAACAGACATGGAACATGGATAAACGCAACCGACACTGAAATGACACACTACACAGTGAGTTCTTCATGAAGGACACAAATGGAGAAGAGTTTTGGTCAAAAAACAGCACACAGACACACAATCATGCAAAATAGATCTACTGCACTCCTGGAGGTGTGGGAGAGAAGTGGAAGGGAGAGATGAGCCGGAGTAATGTGCTACGAAGTACATGTGATGGAATAAGACGCTATTTGACAAGAGTAAGACTAATAAGAAAAACATGAAAAATACCATTGTGTGGAAAAAAAAAAGATTATCTTATAAAAATTAACCTTTTTTTCTGAATAAAATACATTCAAAGATGTCAAGAAATGGGAAGTAATACATTTAATACACATCACACAGATTTAGTGCCCAATATATATCAGTCTGAGAGTGAGTATCTGGAAACGAGGTTAGCTAAAAAAAAAAAACATTGAAACAATTAAAACATTTTAAAACAGGTGCCACAAAACTTCAAATCACCAAAACATAGAAATTAGAATAAAAAAAAAAAACACACTGGTTACATCTTTATGAGTGCCCTACTATGTCATTAAAACACAATTCAAATAATTAACTTATGCAAATGTATTGTCAATTACAATATCATTTAATTCAAGTGTAATAATTAATAAAAATACTGTTGTAATCATAATTAATTAATAAAAAAAAAAATTTTTGTCATAGAAATCATGCATTACATTTTGGCCAGTTTCAGGATGCACTGGCTAGGATATAAGTCAAGTCAACTTTAAAGCATGAATGAATGTTAAATCAGCAAGCTGTTAATTTAAACTTTCAATTGCTTCCATTAATCTGTAGGCCTGTTTAACCCTTCAAGATATTCACTTTGAAATGCTCTCCATAAAGCTCTCAAAATTGGATCCCTCCATTGGGGTTTAACATTGATAAGCATTTGCTTGAGTGTTCTGGGTCCAAATTCATGAAAATCTTCTTAAGATATCTACTAAGAAAAATGTTCCTTAGTGCAATTCTTGAAAAATCTTTTTTTTTTATACGATAACGGTGGTATGGTGCTTCTTGCCCAAGACTCGCTGTTCAACTACTCAAAAGTGGTCATTTTGTGCTGCCTGCAGATAAGCACAATAATCATAAGCGCACACTTTTTTCATTCTAACTGGCTTGATGTGGTTCAGAACTTTGTGTCACATTTTTTTATTGTGTCATGGTTTTAAATAGTTATTTTTTAAAGAACTTGCTTTAAGATGAGCTGTCTGAGTGCTCTCTCTTTAGAGTGAAAGCATCCTCATATATGCACTATCATATTTGCTGAACACTGGCAAACATTTGTCGTAATTGTAAAAAACTAAAAACAAGATCTCTATTTTCCTTGTTGGTTGGTTTGACTTGGTACTCAAAATGACTCGATCATTCATGTCCAAAGCACAAGAGATGTAAGACAAGATTTGGAAAATTGTATGGAGAAATAATCATAAGCGCACACTTTTTTCATTCTAACTGGCTTGATGTGGTTCAGAACTTTGTGTCACATTTTTTTATTGTGTCATGGTTTTAAATAGTTATTTTTTAAAGAACTTGCTTTAAGATGAGCTGTCTGAGTGCTCTCTCTTTAGAGTGAAAGCATCCTCATATATGCACTATCATATTTGCTGAACACTGGCAAACATTTGTCGTAATTGTAAAAAACTAAAAACAAGATCTCTATTTTCCTTGTTGGGTGGTTTGACTTGGTACTCAAAATGACTCGATCATTCATGTCCAAAGCACAAGAGATGTAAGACAAAATTTGGAAAATTGTATGGAGAGCAATTTATGGAGAGCAAATCTGGGCAAACTTTATAAGAATGAAATGGAAGATGAGTTTTGTTAATGTTACTGATGACCACTAATGAAGGTTAAAAAATGCTCTAGAGACTAAACACTAAATAATTTCTACAGTATACTGTGCCATGTCGGACGCTTTTGTTCTTCTGAAGTAAACATGGCACCTCGTTATTTGAAAGAATGGTTCAAATAATACTAGATGGTAGTGCTGGGCGGTATGACCAAACATTTATATCACGGGATTTTTCAAAATTATACCGGTTTCACGGTACATGACGGTATTTTTTTTCATGCATGACCGGGTGTTAACCATATTTTCTACTGATTAAGAGAAGAAATACTGCAGTATATTGATTTAGAATGCTCTATTTTACTGACATGATGAGTGAATATTGTCAAAAAATACCACACTAAATAGTGACTAAACACGACCCCTTTTAATACATGTTAACCAGGAGTCACTCTCATTTATAATCGCGGCATCGTCTGATAAAATCAACATGCATCTACACTAAAGAGCGGCTATGCGGTTGTTTTGGCTATATTACTTTTTTGTCTCATGCAGCGCACTGCCTGCGTCTGAGTAACAAACTAAAAAAAAACAACAAACAAAAAAGTGCATGTGATATTAACAGACGAACTACAGAGCGGCTATGTGGTTGTTTTGGCTATATTGCTTTTTTGTCTCATGCAGCGCACTGCCTGCGTCTGAGTAGCAAACTAAAAAAAACAACAAAGAAAAAAGTGCATGTGATATTAACAGACGAACTACGCTCATATTTATAATTCCAAACAATCAGTAAGCGAGAGGTGCATGGAAACGCTGTTTTGTACTCATTTATTGACGAGTCGGCTGCGGTGCGGCCAACTGAATGCGCTGCTTCTCTGCCGCTCACTGCACAGAACAGATTCCGAGAGAAGTGACACTTCTCTGGGAAAGTCAGACTTCGCATTCGCGGGACAGCACTGGCGAAATCTTCCCGGAATCCATCTATCGTTTTATAAGAATCGTAAAGGAGTTGGCTGCCCCAAAACCTTTGCAATGACTGAAGAGTTCTCTTTTAAGTTCCCTTGAGCGCGAAATGAAATGCAGGTAAACTACACGCCAACGAAAGGAGATCTTCACAATGTAAGAGCTGAAAAAAGGAGGAAGACAGGAGGAGATGGGACAGAAGGAAAGAGGGAGTGACGATAAATATATAGAGACAAGATTATTTACCACGTTCTAGCTTGATATCTGAAAAACAAGAAAGAGAGGAGAGGCATATACGGGGAGGTTGGAAATGGAGTGATGGTGGTAGGGAGCCCTCACCACAGTGCAACAGTGAAAAGAGACCCCTTTCAAACAGTGTCGCGTTCCGAAAGTTGTTTAAGCGACATCGGTATTTAAAAGATTCATATCATAACAAAAATAAACACCGGTATTCGGTATGAACCGGTATACCGCCCAGCACTACTAGATGGCTCATTTTAGGGGATAAAGTTTCCTGAATCTGCAAATCATTTCATGGTTTTGGTGACACTGGTCACCACAGTTCTCTGTGATCTCCTCAGAGAAAACTGATCAGAAAAGAAAAGACAAATGTCTTTCTTTCCTCTCAATCAGTCAGTGAATGCTGGAGTTACAGTAGATCTGTGAGGGAGCACTCAAGGGCAAAGTGCAAAGAATCTTTACAGCCATTGCATATAACAGGACAAGCTGTATAAGAAAACTTCTCTGGAAACAGAAGAATTGCATTACAGTTACATAATGTGGAATCCATCTATCGTTTTATAAGAATCGTAAAGGAGTTGGCTGCCCCAAAACCTTTGCAATGACTGAAGAGTTCTCTTTTAAGTTCCCTTGAGCGCGAAATGAAATGCAGGTAAACTACACGCCAACGAAAGGAGATCTTCACAATGTAAGAGCTGAAAAAAGGAGGAAGACAGGAGGAGATGGGACAGAAGGAAAGAGGGAGTGACGATAAATATATAGAGACAAGATTATTTCCCACGTTCTAGCTTGATATCTGAAAAACAAGAAAGAGAGGAGAGGCATATACGGGGAGGTTGGAAATGGAGTGATGGTGGTAGGGAGAAAGAGAGAGAGGCAGTGAGTTGGACATTGTAGGATTGTAGGCTTCCGGCATGGGAAATATAACAGACTAATACAAACAGATACACTATGATGGTTCTTTAAGAAACAAAGATAATGCACATTAAACACTCTTACACAAACAGTCTAAGTCTTACACATACAGAGTGGAAATGTCACCTGTGGACCAAAGAAATCACATGATAAATGACAAAACTGCAATAAATAATGTCCTTAATCAATATTTTTGTATAGTTTTGCAGTAAACATATCTAAAGAGGCAAAGCTGAAATGTTAATACTTGTTTTCAAGAAATATATATTGAATTAAGTTTATTTTTCTCACACCAATGGCACATTCTTTTTAAGCATGCACCTCATTAAATTTTGTTAGATTTATGCTTCAGACCAGTAAAATGCCAATAGGCTAAGAAAATAAACTTTAAAAATATATGTTTTCTGAAAAGTCTAATTATCCTATACAATTTGTCTTCTCAAGTAAGATAGATATGATATATATAAGAATGAAAAAAAACAACAGATCATTGTACAGTAGTATGATGAATCAGCATGGAGGAGTATATACTCCTGTTCTTATTTAAATCCTGTTGTGAATGTTTTGAATTTTTCATGCTGAAAATTCTGATATAGTGTGAAAATTCAGATATAGTGTGAATAGGTCCTAAACTAATCACTAAAAAGGCGAGAGATCGGAGGATGCAAATCTATGTGATGTTCTCAGTGATGTTAGACTCACTTGAGCCCTCTTCTGACACCATCCCAAGACCCTCGGCCTTATTCTGTCTCTCAAACGCATTCAGATCCAGAACACTGTCAACAAACAAAACGCCATATTTATATCATACATCTATAGTCTGCAACATACCTATAGTCAGCACTGCAGAAGACACTTTTTTTTGCAAATATGACTATAGTTCAACATAATTATCAAAGAAATAATACTTATCATTTTAAAGTTAACAATAAAATAAAAGAAAGTGACGGCCATGTACCTGCAGGTTTGCATGAGAGCCTGTAGGCTGAGGAAGAAGCCCACATCTTTCTTGTCTTTCAGGTAGTCCAACATCCTCTGTCACAAGACATCAAGACATTTGTCAATGTTGCATTGAGTTAATCTGTTAAGCTTAGCATGGTAACTTCATTTAAGAAATTACACAGGTATATTACTTATACTAATAGAGAGAGTACTATCAGCTGACCTGCTGAACATCACTGTTGCCACCATTGAGGATGGAGATGCCAAGTTTGAGAGTAGAGGACACCATGGCTCCCGTCTCACCTAAAACACATTACAAGAGACCAAAGCTTGTGTGATTGTTAGTCAAACTGGTAAGGGTATTTAAAGTATAAAGATCTACACTACAGTTAAAAAGTTTGGGGCCAATAAGATTTTTTGTTTTTGAAAAAAGTCCCTTATGAGCCCATGGGACCCCTTATGTCCCTTGGTGAGCCCAAGGCTGCATTTATTTGATCGAAACTACAGTAAAACCACTAATATTGCTAAATATTATTACAATTTAAAATAAGTGATTTATTTGAATATATTTTTAAATGTAATGTATTCCTATGAAGGCAAAGCTGAATCCATTACTCCAGTCTTCAGTGTCACATGATCATTCAGAAACCATCCTAATGTGCTGATTTGGTATGTGAAAAATATTTATTGTTATTATGTTGTTTAAAACAGTTGTGCTGCTTCATATATTTGTGGAATCTGATTTTTTTGTCAGGATTCTTTGATGAATAGAAATTCAAAAGAACATTCATTTAAAATAGAATAGTTACTAAAAATACAAAAAATAGTTCTATCATGACAACTCTCTGAAGATTTTAGCATGGTAATGGATATGACAATTAATGTATTTGGCGGAATAGATGTACTACGCTGCTGCTGCTGCTTATTGCTGTTGTTGTAGATTATTGCTGCTGCTGCTGCTGCAAAGCAAGTACAGAAACTTACTACTGCCAATTCATACGCTGATACAGTGCTCTGAGTATTTAAAACATACTGCTGCTGCACAAATAACATATATAATAACTGTAGCAGATCTATACAGGTGGAGCTGGGGAAGGTGGGGGGTTTCAAAGGAACTCTGAAAGCGTGCTGCGAACTGCTGTAGTGAATGCTAACCAGCCATTTAAATGTAAAGCAGTAAGCTCATTGGCTGCGTATACAACATGAACCAATCAGCTTGTGCCAAGTAGTTCCCTTACAGTCGGTCACTCCGAGTCACGTCGGTGACCGATGAATTGGGATCTCGCTTAGAGAGACCAATCCACTTTGAGTGTAAACTAAATGAGCCAATGCACATTGGCATGCGATGATTGCATCCAGCTGCTGCCGATCGCAGCGTGAGTGTAACTAGGCAGCAGGTGCAAAGCATACTCAGCTTTTCGCTTTGGAGCTGAGCGGTCATATCGTTCTGCTCCTGACTTCTGCTTTGAGGAAACGAGTTCAGCACGCTCTTTAAAGCTCTCGTGTTGGCGGAATGGCGCTTCAGCGGCGGTGGTTTTTTCCCATGTCGAGTGGGTTGCACACATCAGGCTGCACTACCCCCCATTTTTGTTGCAAGCGGCCATCTCCTCTGTGCGCTTCAGCACATTAAAAGAGCAATTTCTAAAAGAGCATTCACGGGTGGACGTCTTTTTAAAGTCGCGTCTTTTTAAAGATGACATTCCACCCGTGCGTTTCTGGATGCGGTCGTTACCTGGCGCCGGGCAATGGTCATGATCGCTGCCTCACGTGTCTGGGCGTTAAGCACGCTGAGGCAGCATTTGTGGACGAGTCATGCTCTCACTGCAGGAGGATGACCATCGCGGAGTTGCGGACCAGGCTCCGTTTCCTGAAAAGGGGCGGGGTTCCAGTGCCTCTGCCTAGATCTAGCGTTTCCCCTGGCAAGAGCCGGGGGGGGGGGCGCTACTTCTGGCAGTCGCCTGGCTGGTCTTACGATGACAGTGAGGAATTCCCCTCCAAGGAACCAACCTCCGGGGGCTCCTCCTTCCACCGGCACTCCGCAGCCAGTGGAGCTGCCCAAGGAAAGGGCTGGACCCTCTCGTGGGGTACCACTCCTATCCTTCAGTGCTCCCCCCGAAGATCGGATGTCGATCGCTGCATCGGAGGGTGAGCCAGACCTTTCGGGAGATGATGATCAGGCGGATCCGGAAATGGTGGCTATGCTTGCCTGGGGCCGCTGAGAGGATTGGGCTCAAGTGGAAGCCTCCACCGCGTCCCGAACCCTCGAGGCTGGACGATTGGTTTCTCGGGTGGCTCACGCTGGTTCTCAGGGCCCCAACCCGGTGCCTTTTTTCCGGAGGTGCATGATGAGCTCACTGGGTTGTGGACGGCACCTTTCACTGCCAGAAACCGCCGCAGTGGCTCATCCTCCCTCACCACCCTCAATGGTGGGGCAGCGCGGGGGTATAGGGAAGTCCCTCCGGTGGAGCGGTCAGTAGCGATGCAATTGTGTCCAAATACCACTGCCACCTGGCGGGGCAAGCCGTCACTTCCCTCCCGGGCCTGTAGGTTCACGTCAGCTCTGATCGGCAGTGCTTATGCAGCCAGCGGGGAAGCTGCCTCCGCCTTACAAGCCATGGCGTTATTGCAGGTTCATCAGGCCAAGGCACTGAAGGTCCTGCACGAGGGTGGTCACGACCCAGAAGTTCTCAGAGAACTCCGAGAACTACTGACCTCGCGTTACATGCGACGAAGGTCATTGCACGGTCTCTGGGCCATGTGATGTCAACTATGGTGGTCCAGGAGCGCCATCTCTGGCTGTGTCTGGCCAACATGCGGGAGACCGACAAGAGCCGGTTTCTTCAGCGACGCAGTGGAGAACTTTGCCCAGCAGTTTTCGCGCCGCACAGAAGCAGACCGAGGCCATTAAGCACATCCTGCCCCGGCATGCAGCTGCTGCCTCCACCCAGCCGCCGGCGGCAGCGCCTCAGTTCAGCTCCTGCGCAGTAAACGCAGCAGCCTCCAGCAAAGCAGCGCCATGGAGCCGGTCGCAGGGCAGCCGCCCCGCCCGTCCAGGCCCCCGCCAAACCTGGTGGCAAGCGGAGGAGCAAGAGGACCTGAGACGGGCGACCCAGAGATGGAGGAAATTGCTCTTCGGGAGATGGTGAACGCACCACTCCCTCCCCCGGAGGAGGGCCGGGTGGAGAGTCTTTTGTTTTGTTTTTCCCCGTCACTGACTTCACGGTCAGTGGTACCCAAAACCTCGACAAAAGAACAGTTTCTTCTATCTCTGGGACCCCAGAGGGGACGAAGAGTTGTGGACGAGCCAGCCTCGGATCCCACTCACCCTCCTCTCTCGCCAGTGAGCAGCAGTGGGCGGTTCGATAGTGCTATCAAATGTACTACTCACGCACCCTCTGCCCGAACGCAGGTAAGTGTTGCACACACTCAGACCCCGCCCCGGGCCGGGCCCCTGCGTTCCTGTTCGCTGCCCCACTGCAGGTATGTCTGTGGTTCCGTTGGTGCCACTTGTGCGGTATCTGGGAGACTGGCTAGCGCTCCCCAGTCCGTCTCGCTGGCTCCTTCAGACCATCAGACTCGGCTATGCGATTCAGTTCGCCCTGCGTCCTTCCAAGTTCAGGGGTGTCCACTTCCCTTTAGTGAAGGCTGCAGATGCCTCTGTCTTGTGTTTGTGGGGTTTTACAGCCCTTACTTCATTGTACCCAAGAAAGGCGGTGGGTTACGAGCGATCTAGGATCTGCGTGTCTTGAACTGGGCCCTTCACAAGCAATCGTTCAAGATGCTCACGCAGAAGCGCATCTTCGGGTGCATCCATCCCCGAGATGGTTTTGCAGCAGTCGACCTGAAGGATGCGTACTTTCTTGTTTCGATCCTTCCGTGCCACAGGCCATTCAGAGCCTGTCTTTCCCCGGCAGACTTTCTGCCTCTTGCAAGAGGGTTACAATCACCTCTAATCTTCCATATGCACCTAAATAGTTGTTCATATGTGTAAATGCTTCCGAAACTTCTTTCGGGAAGGATGGGGCTTCCGCAACGTTCCGGTTCCAAGTGGAACGGGTACGTTTTCCCAATGTTATCCAATCTCACTGAGTGGGTAGTGCTATGACAACAGTCACTGGCCTTCTTGTTGCGAGCCCCGGCCCACACCAAAAAGGGGCGCAGGAGGCTCGCGCTGGTCACTGGAAGGGGTAGCATCCATGGCGCTTTGGTAGGGATCCCAATTTTTTGGTCACCGACGTGACTCGGAGTGACTGGCTGAAAGGCAACGTCTCGGTTAAGTATGTAACCCTCGTTCCCTGAAGGAGGGAACGGAGACATCACGTCCCATCGCCACAGCTGCTGTACAACCACTGAGCGGCCGGGTCACCGGCTCGGCTCCTCAGTGAAAACCTGAGTATGCATTGCACCTGCTGCCTAGTTATACTCGCGCTGCGATCAGCAGCAGCTGGATGCAATCATCGCATGCCAATGTGCATTGGCTCGTTTAGTTTACACTCTAAGTGGATTGGTCTCTCTAAGCGAGATCCCAATTCGTCATAGTCCAAATACATGTGTTGTAAGTGATTGTGTGTGTACCTTTGCAAGCACTGATCATCTGCAGAACCATTTCAGCTGCTCCGCGGTCATGTAGACGGGACTGCTGGTACAGAAGCCTTTGCTTTTCCATCTCCTTCTCCTATTAGATGAAAGCAAACAGTCCAGTCATAATGATGCCGGGCTTTAAATACCCCTTCCCCAAGACCATCCAACATACACACACACACACACACACACACACACTCATACACTAAGCATTACACTATTTTTTATTTAAATTAGTTATAGCTATTTTATATAAGTTCTATTTGACAAGAAGGATGATTAAAATTTCATCTAGTAAAGTTTAAAAAAGTTCTATCTTGTAAAGTTTAAAAAAAGCTATTTTTTAGTTTCTATTTTTGGTTTCTCCCTGAATACCTGAGAAAATGTCTTGTATTAAAATTATTAATGAAAATGTGGTGAACTGACTATTTTTATACCAGTTTTTACTTCTTAATTAGCGCTTATGCTTGTTTTCTTAATTCATCTACATACACACAGTTTACACACTCTTTCTAATCCAAACCACAAGTGCTATTAGTCATGTGTCTGTTATTTGAGCCGTTCACGTTTGCTGACTGGCACAAACGTTAGACTACAGCAAGCAGACCTGCTCTCCCTGAACATTGAGGCACATTTGTATGATACTACTGGCTCTTCCCTCTGTTTTAACTACATCATACAGCTGGGTGCTGTACTTTCTTACAAACCCTCACACCACGACTGCTAAATCAGCTTATGGCAGCAAAGTATGGCATAAAAAATATATTTTTCAATTTATAAATAAAAGTAAAGTTGTGCTGCTCAATATTTTGCGGAAACTGTGATTTTTTTTTCCAGGATTCTATGATGAATAGAAAGTTAAAAAGAACAGCATTTGATTGAAATACTGTACAAATCTTCTTAACACTGTAAATGTTCAATCAAATTACCATGAATAAAATAGCTGAATAAAAGTATTATTTTATTTTTACTTTTTTTAATTGACCAACTTTTGAACGATAGTGTATAAAAGATTTATTTTTATGTTAAAACTGCACTAGTGAAAACCAAAACTAAAAGCATTTGAGTATACTACAGTATTGACTACTTTTTAGAAGTTATTGTATAGTGAATTCTTGTCTGAGTCTGTTATTAATTTTCAATGTTTTAGAGGCTACTTAGCATATTGCATTGTATGTAGCTTATTGTTACAGCATATTCACAACAATAATATATCTCACAATAAATGGAAGAAATTGTTCTCTGTAGAGTTGAACATTTATCGAAGTGACCCATTTGAAATTGGGTGATGATACCCTGTTGACAAAAAGGATTATACAAGTACATACAATGCATCAAGCGGGCTGATTTTTAAGCTGAACCCACCCCTAAAAGCACCCAAGCGTCCCAACCCCAGCATGAAGCCCCACCCACTCCCACCCCGCCCTGAGAGCCAGGCCATGTCCTACAACTTGTGTGACTTAATACTGTATTGATAATCTTTATAATTAATTAAATGTGTGTTTTTTACCTGTTGTTTTAGATGGAAATATGTCAAGTGTGTTCTTTCTGTAATGTGATGCTCTGAATGTGTTTGTGTGTGTCTGTGCAGGCTTTTACTGTAGTCTTTGGTGAGTACAGAGGAAAAGACTTGTTCCAATTCAAAACAAAGACATGGAGATACACTTTTGGAGACACACAAGGTCATCACATACAGGCCTGATCTAAATCCAGAAAATTCTGTCAGCCTTCATAAAACCTTCACCACCAACACGCACATATTTATGCAGCGTTCATGCCATGTCACAATTATCATGATTACTAGATGACAACCCAGACATTTATTCTACTTTCTGTTACAATACTATTAAGGCCAAAATGAATCTGTGTAATTTGAGTAAACAATAGATATTATGGGCCAGATTTACTAAATAGGGCAAATTAGCGTTAGAGCGCAATTCCATAAAAGCGCTGATCTGAGGTAAAAATTCTGCGGGTGATTTACTGACAATGCGCACATTAAAGAACACAGACAGATCATTTCCATAATGACCAGCGCAATCTACCAAGTGCAGCACAAATTATAAATTTGGGTGTTAAATAATGGTGCAAATACTAGTAATTTGACAACCGCAAATGTTAGTAAATCGCGTTGTGTGATTCATTAAAATTTTTATTTTGAGTCTGAAAGGGAAACTAAGGTCAGGCGCACAAATAACTGTCCACGCCTTTTCAGCGCTTATTCTTCACTGCGCACCTTTAGTAAATCTTGACAGTAATATTTTAACGCCAAAAGATGGTTTGCACTGGAGCAAGCTGTTAGTAAATCTGGCCCTAAGTCTTATGTTTTTTTTAAATTATTATTCTTGCATTATTTAGATATTAACAATAGACAATAATAATTATTAAACATACTGTAAATATTCTAAAAACTACATTTTATGGTTAAAGCCATTTATGGTTGAGCAATTCCAAACCATTCTGAAGGGAAAGTGTAACTATTTTTTGAGGCGGTGATTTTATATAAATTCATACGATGAGGACCGTACAAAAACCATATGATTTTTAGAAAAAAAGCAAGCATGTCTCGTACGACAGTTAGCAGAATCTAGACATTACGGTTTATAAAGTTTTAAATATGGTTATTTTTCTTACAAAAATGCAACAATTCACTTCACTTCAATTCACTTTATTTACCCCCATGTGGAGTACTTTTTATGATGGATGGTTACACTATATTGAACTTCTATTGAACTATTGAATATCAACACCCATTCAATGTCATTATAAAGCTTGGAAGAGCCAGGACATTTTTAATATAACTCCGATTGGATTCATCTGAAAGAAGAAAGTCAAATACACTTAAGATGGATTGAGGGGAAATAAATGAAGTGGTAAATTTCATTTTTGGGTGAACTATCCCTTTAAAATGCTGCGTAGGTTATCAGCTCACAAGGTTATGGAATTGAGCAACTGAAGCTCCCACAACCTGAATCTTTTTGGCCAGGTGAGAAGGTGAAGATATATTTTCTGAATTTAAATCATATCAGCAAGGACAAAAAAGTAAAAAAGTCCTTAGGGTTAGTAGGTCACTAAAACTGTGAGATACAAAAGATGCAGACAGAATGGAAAACTACAGGCGACTGCCTACAAAGACAGAGAAGAAAGGGTTCTGGAGAGGTGGGGACTGGTAATGTATTAGGAGACCAGTTAAGGTGTTTGGTGAGTGTGTGTATGAGTATGAGTGCGTACTTAAATCTCACACACAAACACACACTCCAGAAATCATCAACAGCACTAATAATACACTACTCTAAATAGCCTGAGAGAACAACAATGCTGTTTTGGGGGCTGAGGCAGCCTATTTTGCTAATGTTTTGCATTATTGGCCTCCCAGCTGGAGAGAAAGTGCTAGAAAAACTATTCACACCTCTATTAGCTTCCTGTTTGTTGTTGCCAGTCTACAAATGAAGCCAAATTGGTCAAAACTGTGATGTGTTCAGCATGTCTTGTTCTGTTTTTGTTTTTTTTTCTCCATCTGTTTTGTGTGCAGCCATCTCTCTGCACTCGCTCAAGTCATGCAATAAACACAAAGATAAACTGTTAAAGAGACAAAGACTCAGAATCCAGCAAAGGAGTGCACAGATCAGTCCACAACAGGTATAAAGAGAAAAGAGAAAGCGAGACAGAGGAGAGCTGAAAGGATGAGAGGCACAGTGAGAGACATCGAGTGTGCGGGGTGCAGTGATTCTGGACGTGTTCACTCAGTGCGTGGCAGGAGCTGTAGCTGTAGCTGCTGGCTCCTCTGACTCCCATGGCCCCAGCCCCAGGCCCCCCCATACCATCTCTGTCTGTCGCACCTCAAAGGATGGCTCCTCGCCCCCCTCCTCTCCCCCTTCGTCCTCCTCACCAATGTGGCAGCTCTGAACAGAGAGATAAGTAAGGTTAGCTCGCATTACATCTTTAAACAAAGACATAAAAGTCTTAAAGTTAGATTCATGACTTACTTTTGCCATTATATCAGCGTATGACATATATAGATGATCCACTTCAAGTTTACTGCAGTGAGGATAAAAAAATGTCAGAAATATGATCAGTTTGACTGCTATCTGACTATTTAGTTCTGACACAATCAGATGAGTTCAAAAAAGTGATTTTTTTAAATGAATTGAGCTGGATTATTATGTCAAAATGAATGAACTTTGCAACATTAGCCCCTTTCACAAATGCAGTCTTTACTGGTAAATTACCATTAAGAGATAATGTGTGAACCTTTTCAAAAATACCGAACGAATGCCGGAACCAATTGACCAATATGAGAAGTTGTAACATTACCAGTAAATTACTTGTAATGTGTTCTGTGTGAACGCAGAACAAGATTGCCGGTATGAGCATGTACGAATTCAGAACCCGCTGACGTAAGACATTCTGATGCAGATGACGCATTTACTCTGCGCTGTGTAGTTCGGTTTGAAGTCATCTAATACGATGTCTCTGGGCCAAAAGCAGCTGCATGAATGTGAACATTTGATAAAAATAAAAACATCAACAAAAACACTGACTGCGTATACCCCTCCATGTTTACAAACACAACACCAGGGGGCGCAGCTGTTTAGAGGTCATTTCCAATAATGATGTCACAAAATTTACCGGTATTTTGAAATTGATGTGAGAACGGCGCTTTACTGGTAAAATGACGGAACATCCTTACCTGTGTGAACAGTGCATTTTTGTATTTACTGGTAAAGTCGTTTCGGTAATTCTACGGCAATTTACTTTCTATTGCGGTGTGAAAGGGACTATTGACCGTCATTAAACTGAGCTGAATCAATATTGAAATTTCTTGAGCTGAAAATTAATACTATTGCCTCCTGTAGAGCTGCTTTACAGCTGAACTGAATTTAGTATTTGATTATCTTAGCAACACTGACACTGTTATTAAACTAATTTAAGCTCTTAGTTCAACATTGAAATAATTGGAAATTGAACAATGACAATGTGGAGCTGTTATTAGCTGAATTGAATTTCTTTCCTAATTGACGAATGTTGCAACACTGTTATAAAAACTAAACTGAATCAACTTTGAACTAATTTGAACTGAATATTTGCAACCGTCTTCGGTAGAGCTGCTTTACATCTGAAATTAAAGTGATTTCATAATTGATCAATTTTGAAACACTGTTATTTTCCTGTTTATTTCTGTGTATTATAAAAAGCGCTACATAGAAAATTGTGACTTTACTTAAGAAGAAATCCTGTCAAGAAATCCCGTTCACTAAACCACAGAGCGATTTGCTTACGTTTTCTCGGTGAGAGCTGTGCGGCTAAAGTGAAGGATGAGCTGATGAAGGGGGTCTGGTTTTGATTCGGTTTCTTCCTCTTCTTCTTCTTCCTGCTCCATTGCTTTCTGCAAGAAACAACACTATGAACAAACTACACTCAAGAGGGTGTACTCAGAGAGTGTAAATGGATATACAGACTTACAGATAAGTCATCGATCATCTTGTCTTCAAAAGAGTAGCCCTCATTTTCAATCCAATTGCGCTTGTAACCATTAAGGAACATGTTAGATGCCCGGTGCCTGAAATAAAAGGAAAAATAAGTCTGTGCATCCCACTATACTCCTGGACAGCATTAAAGTAAGGTTACATGTGTCTTACCTGGGGATGTTGTACAGCGGTGTCATTCTGAAGCAGGCCACTACTGCCCTGCGACGCTGTTTGGACAGAAGCTTGTGCCAAACCATCTTCTTGGATTTGAATGGATGCTCAGTCTGAAGGAAGACAAAGAAGAGGAAGAAATGGCTTAAGATTGAGGAAAATAAGCATGTAACTTCATGTGTATGTGGAAACAGGCCTTACCAACTCAATGTGGTAGAGAACAGCCGAAACTTCCTGAACTCTCTTCACAACCTTCTCCGGTACATCAGAGTCTTCAGCTTTACCTGAGGTCTCCTTATACAGAGCCATCTGCCAGCGCATAGATGGGTCCTCAACCTACAGACAGACAGACAGACAGAGATGTGTACTCACAGACACTTATACTATACTTAAGATGTTTTCTTCACTTGGCTGTGTCTGTACTTACCTTTCCCTGTAAATGCAGGTTATTCTGCAGAAACTCCCTCACTTCTTCGTCTGTGTCTTTCTGTAACATTCAAATCACCAAAGAGTCAACAAAATTCAATGCACACTATCTTTCAAAGGTTTGGGGTAAGTAAGATTATTTTTTAAAGAAATACTTTTATTTTTTTATATTCATTTTTTATTTAGCAAAGATGCATTAAATGTATCAAAAGTGACAATAAAGACATTTATAATGATACAAAAAAATTATATTTCAAATAAATGCTGTACTTTTAAAATTTTTATTAATCAAATGACCTTCAAAAAAATTATGATTTCCACAAAGTATATTAAGCAGCAACTGTTTTCAACATTGACAATACATTATTTATTTTTTTGCACCAAATGAGCATATTAAAATTATTTCTGAAGGATCTTGTGACACTGAAGACTGCAATGGCTGCTGAAAATTCAACTTTACCATCACAGGAATAAATTACTATTTCAAATATATTAAGATAGAAAACAGTTATGTTAAATTGTAACAATATTACACAACATTACAGTTTTACTGTATTTTTGATAAATGCAGACTTGCGGCATTGTTTCAAAACATGAAAAAAATTTACTGACCCCAAACTTTTGAACAGTAGTATAAGAGTTTTCTTGTGTTGTTTGGCAGTAAATCAACTATCCTAAACAAACTATATGGCTAAACATGTGGCTAAATACCAGAGAGTAGCGGATCTTGGCCATGTTTATGAGCTCTTGGTCTGCAGGGGAGCACATGTTGAGGCCGATGGGGAGCAGTTTCTTCAGGGCCGCTACAATCAGCGAGGTCTGAACGGAATAACGGTCCCCGCGGCGCTTCTTCTTGGCCCGCTCAACATCTGAGCCTCCACCCTATAAAAACTCTGCAGAGTTAGACTGACACAAGGATGCTCTTACCTAGAAAGAGAGGTTTGTGCCACAAACAGGCTGTTTTGGGAAAAGAATATGGATTTGTTGTAGGAAAGACTGATTTTATTGACAAAAACAGTCTTTAGAGGGATGTTTTCTAAGTGAATAATGTGAATACAGAAACAATTCTCTGTAAACATCTCCCTTCTGTAAGTGTCTTGCTTTCTGAATAGTTGATGATTAGCTACAGCTTTTGCATTGTTAAATAATGTGTTAATGGTGGCTACTTTCTATGTTTTATAGATTAACAAGGAAATGGGAGAATTTACCAAACTAGCACTGAGGGAAAATAACACCATGCTTCAAGGACATGTTTTATCATCAGTCAGTCTATTAGGAAATGTTAGAGCTAAACATACAGCAGTCTCATTGTTAGTGGTGTAAGGTTGCCAACCCTTTAGCACTGCACACTTAAAAACAACACTAGGCTTCGGGGCCGCTCCATCCCTCACACACTCTCTGAGTCTGTGCCTGTAAGACGTCATTAATGACTGTTGCCTTCTACAACAAGAGCTCCCTCTGGCCTTTCAGCATGAGATGAGATGCAAGACAAAAGCAAAATGAAGATGAGAAGAGACTAGACAAGACGAGACATGAGAGGAGAAGAGAGGAGACTAGACAAGATAAGAGGAGAAGAGAGATGAGACTAGGGCTGCATATTTGGGGTGGGGGGGAATCAAATTGTGTTTTTTTTTTCTGATAAAAACTGTGGTATTTATTTATTTAATAAAAATGGTGGAATTTAATTTAATATATATTTTTTAAAGAGCTCCAGGTTTGCTGTGCCTGTTTGTAGGGCTGCAAAATAGAGTTCGGCAGCTATGACGTCAAGACCTGGAAGACTAATTTGTCCCTGGTTCCCTCTGTTTTTTTGTCTATGGGTTTTTATAATGGGGTTTTAAAATTCATGAGTGAAATAAGGTCTGTGGTAAACATAATTGGCGATACATTGATGTTTTGCTCTACAATGTCAATTACACACACCCATACTGTAAAAGTGAATTTTGAAGGATAGTGAATTGGTGGGTTTTTGTTAAATGTGAGCCAAAATCATCACAATTAAAAGAACCAAAGACTTAGACTCCTTCAGTCTGTGTGCACTGAATTTATTTAATACACGAGTTTCACAATTTGAGTTGAATTACTGAAATAAATGATCTTTTCCACGAAATTCTAATTTATTGAGATGCACCTGTATATATATACAAAACACTGGCTCATGAGCTGCTCGCGTGTAAATGAACACAGTGCTAAGCTTTACTCTGAAAAACATAGTGCATATTGTTTATTTTAGTAAATCACAGTCATTGCGATTTGATAAACACATTTGATAACCATGTTCAATTTTATTTCAATTAATCGTTTAGCCCTAGATAAAAGCAGATGAGACAAGCCAAGAGAGGAAAACAAGGAGAAGAGACATGAGAAAAAAAGAGAAGAGACTAGACTAGATGAGAGCAGATAACAGTAGGGAGATGAGACCAAAAGAGATTAAATTAATGTATTCTGAGGCAGAGAGGGGCACCCATGGAGAGGAGATAACAGATGGTGCTACAATAATGGCCGCCTCACAGCACAGAGGAGGAGGTGGTATCCTGCAAAGTGAATAGTATCATTGTGCTAGCTAACACCTAACAGAGACAAACTTTTTAGGGAAGTGAGCAAGTGAGTTGGGTTTGGGTAACATGTCAATTAATAACTTGTCAACAGAATGGACACAAAAGTCACATTAATCAAATGTAAGAAGCGGAGAGTACCATTTAATTGAATACAGTGAATTAAACAAAGGGAGGGCAATATTAGATGAGAGATGTAATGAGAACTGTTCCCTTTATAGGAAAAGTCATGTTCCCTCCCTACATTACCAATGTGCTCATACATTTCCCTGAAATCTGTGAAGATTAAGTGATGGGTAATGGTTTGACAATGTATTTTTGATAATGAGTTTTGCTCCTAGTGAGGGAGCATCACCACCAGAGCTTGTGGGGAAAAAACAGTAACATCAAACATTAACATCAAACTGGACAACAGCACTAAAAGAAAGAAAAGGAATCAGACAAGTCTGCAAGAACTTGCAGCAGTCAAAATCCATCAGAGGCACATCAATCAAAATCACTGTCAGGACGATGGAACTCAGATCCAGCGAGAGTTAAAGATCCAGCTGAAAAGGGGTGCCATGATCCTGAGACTAAAGTCTATGGCTGAGGGCTTTCATCAAACAAAGTACCAACAAACCTCACACACACTGGCAATGAATGAGGGTATGGACTTCTGGCTGTTGTGTATATGTGTGTTTGCCAGTGTGTGGGAGTTTGATGAAAAGCCCTGCTTGTGCGCCATGCGATCAGCACAGCTCTTTTTTATCGTGCAGAAACGCGTTCTGACCTCTCCGTCTCCGGCCTACACACCCCGAATCCACAGCGAGACAGGACACAGAGAGAGACAGCTCTATTAAAACTTAAACTCTCACAGACAGGAAAAACATCAATGGATCTATAATCCCACTGTGAGAGTAGAAACACAGTGTCTGTCCTGAACAGGACATGAGGTCAGCAGTCGTCTGAAGAAATGGAGTTTTAACAAATCTAACCATTTTCATTTAATTAAAAAAATTATAGAAACCAATTATTAAATAACATTTTGACATGATGGAGAACGTACACAACTTTTACATTTAACGTTTAAACTCAAATGTCAATTTTGCACAGATGTGAGCAGCAGTAAGTGGACAAACTCACCATGCTCATCTTGCTTTTGCTGTCAGCAGTGAGGAAGGACATGTTGTTGATCTCATTCATCACCACAAAATTTTGCTCCTCGCGTTTGAAATTCTGTAAAGAATAATAAAATAGTTATTAGAAAAGTGGAAAGAAATGGGAGGAGTGACAAGAAGAGAGAAAAGGAGACAAGAGAAGTGAAAGTACAATAAACAAGAGGAGACAAGATGAAAAGAAACAAAATGAGATATGAAAAGAAGTTAAAGACGTGTTGGAGGAGACAAGGAGACAAAGAGGCGAGAAGAAACTAGACATGAGACAAGACAATGGGATTTTAATTATAGAAAGGGAAAAACAGACTTACGTGAGATTTGGACCAGAAGATAAAGACTTCTCCAACCATCCTGAAGAGGTCCTCAGCATCAGGGTCAGGACAGGTCAACCACCTCGCCCTTTAAACGACAGAAAGAACCAAATCTCCAGAACGACAGTCTTAAGGGTCATTCACACTAAGGATTATAACTATAACAAATAACCATAAAGTTTTAATAAAAGTTCTAATTCTATGAGAATAGGGAAGTCCACACCACAGCTATAGAGCAACAATATTGTTTTAATCACTTTAAGAATGATTTTTTTTCCCCCAATAATGTTGTAAATAATGATCGTTTGGCTTCATAAGACCTCAGTATATTGTCAGGAGCCACAGATATTAATCTTGTTTTGCCTGTTTCTTTGTAAGCCGTTGACTTGCATTTTATGAATCACCAAGGTACGGTGGACCAGTAGTGCACAACACAACAAAGTCTCCACAACACAACGGAAACAAAACGCGACACAGCAGAAACAAGCCGCAACACAATGACATTAGCAAAACACAACGTGAACAAGCCGCAACACAATGACATTAGCAAAACACAACGTAAACAAGCCACAACACAATGAAATTAGCAAAACACAACGTAAACAAGCTGCAAAGAAAAAAGCCGCAACACAACAAAATTAGCACAACACAATGGAAACAAGCCAAATGAAATTCACACAACACAACGAAAACAAGCCCCCACACAATGGAAACAATTTGCAACACGGCGCAAACAAACCACAACACAACAAAACTCCCCACATGAAAAAATATTAAAGTAATTTATAGTAAATACTATAGTATTTTTTAACCATACTATAGTAAAGTGTATTATTCTATATATGTTATATTACCACAGCAACTATAGAATTACCACAACAAATTAATTCAAGTACTATACTGAACCGTATAGTATGGTTCAAAAACACTATAGTATTTACTATAAATTACTATAGTATTTTTTCATGTGGGTCGCACAACACAATGGAAACAAGCCAGAACACAGCGAAATTAGCATAACACAACAAAATTAGTCTTATGCGGTGTGTTGTGGCGATTTTGTTGTGTTGTGGAGATTTCAGTGCGTTGTGCACTACTGGTCCATCATACCAAGGACCTTGGTTTCAGCTAAATCTTCTGTTCTACTGAAGAAAAATAAATCACCTACATCTTGGATTTTCCTTGGATTTCCTTCCTTGTGAGTAAATCAACAGAACATTTTTATTTTGTGTGAACTATCCCTTTATGTATTTCAAGCAGCAGACTACATAACTGTAGCATGCGCTTATAATAAACAGAACGTTATCGTCTGTTGTTTTGGACGCTAATACAGTTATTGTTCTTGGTGTGAAAGGCCTTTACTCTGCAAAGACTTCAAAGTGTCTAAATGTACATTTGTTGGTGTTCTTGTAACAAAAATAAAGCCTAAAACGGTACCTGGACACCATGGGTGTGGACGCTAATATAGTTATTGGTATAACTATGTTATTGGTATGAATGGGCCTTTACTACTGCAAAGGTTTTAAAGTATTTGAAGTTACTTCGGTTGGTAATCTCATAACAAAAATAATACTTGAAATAGTACTTGGACCATAAAATCTTCCTGCGGATGAGAGATACCTGTTGTTGTCCACGTATCGGATGAGTAGCGGGTAAAGAGCATACAGATCCCTGCAGAGCACAGCAAACTCATCACGAATGGTTCCCTGCTCACTGTCCACCTCTGCCTTCCCCTCCATACGCAGCTGATCCTCCTCGGCCACCACCTTTCCACAACGTTTCTTCAGCTTCTCCATGGTAGGGATGAAGTGGGACTTGAGCATCTCAGGCTTTGCCCTGCTCACAATGGGCTGAGCAAACACTGCGGAGAAATATCAAGAGGAACTCCATAAGTAAATTCCTGGTATTGACTGCCATTTTTTGAAGACTCCATGTTTAGTTTCCACTCACCTGCCAATCTCTTCATCCAGGAAGCTTCATCAATGCCCAGATTATTGACGACAATCTTCATGATGCTACCCAGGAGCTGATTGAGTTGTTCCGAGGTGACATCCGTGCACAGAAGGCCTTCCTGCTCTGGGAAGTTCTCTGGACCTCTCTCCCACCAGCGGGGCAGATAGTTGCACAGCATGGGCAGGGTGATCTCAATCACGTGGGGCATTTCTGTGTAACGGGCCCCAGACTCTGCCAGATCCCCGATCTCTTTCATCAACAGGTCCAGCTCAGGGATGTCCAGACACAGTTCCTGCACTTGACTGGGCAGACCCAGGACTAAAAAAATGGATGATAAGGCAGTTAAGGAAGCGCTAGTTGATCATAACACCTACTGTATAGATGGAATACATTCAGAGTGAGCTACTGACTTGTTCTCTCTCGTGGGGTTTTGGTAGTGTACACCGAGTATGTGTTGAACTCGTTGAGGAGAGGCTCCAGAAATGCAACAGGCATGGCAGCAGCCAGATGAGCCAGACATTCTCCTAGAGCTGGTCTTTGGCTGTGATATCACAACAAAAACGTTCATTAACATAACACATTCGGTAAAAATGGCTCATATAGATAAAAACACGTATATGCAAAGCTGCTTCTTACTTCTCAGCATGAGGGGTCTTTACAGTGCCCAGGGAATAGATACTGCACATGATACGGTAACAGGATATCTGCAAGTCATCCACTGAGTGATAAAGGGAGAGATACACAATATGAGGGACAGTGAGTGATCTACCAGATATAACAATTACAATATCACAATTATTTGCAGATTTTTTCTACTTGTGTTATGTTCTAACTTTCGATTAATAATGTTACCTCAGTATTTTGTTGCCGAGTTTCTGGAAATTAAATTAAATTAAATTAAATTAAATTAAATTAAATTAAATTAAATTAAATTAAATTAAATTAAATTAAATTAAATTAATGCCATTACATATGATTATACTATTCATTTACAGCATTCATCATTTAAAATTCTATTAATTAATCATTAATCATTAATCTATTATAATTCTATTCATTAAAAAACTTGCCCCTTTTAGACTTGTACTCTATTCATTTACTAACTCATTTGCTTGTTTTTATTTAAAAAAAACTAACACTAGCTTTTTCTTTTTATTCTTTTTGTATTCTTTTTATTTATTATACAATTAACAAAAAGCAAAAAAAAAGGCTTCTAACACTAGCTTGCTCTATTCTTCTCTATTCTATCTGTTTTCTTTTTATTTATTTATTATATAATAAAAAAAACCTTGCTATGTGTACTGCGTTAGGCTAACTGAGACTTGTTATAGCACTTGCATATCATTGCTCTCTTGTTGGTTTTGATTGCTTCCATTGTCCTCATTTGTAAGTCGCTTTGGATAAAAGCGTCTGCTAAATGTAAAATTAAATTAAATTAGATAATATGACTGATTTACACCATTTATTATTGTACTTTATTCAAATTAAATTGCATTTAAATTACTTATGCCATTTTCACTTTTGCTATTTTACTGTTTTGTTTTTTTTACGTCAGTGAAGCACACTAAACTGAAACTGAATTGGTAGAAAGAGTAAAATAAGCACAGCCTTTTCAATTTAACTCCTCCCACATGTTAATTATTACTGTAATTAATTAATCTATGTATAAACTAAGTAAATGTACTCTGCTATTTAAGCTGAATTTAGTCAAGTTAAAAGACTCTGTTGAAACCTATGAAAATAACTCACGCATGACATCATCTCCAAACTGGTGCTGGGCGATGTGGTCGAACAGAGAGGTGAGCACTGGCAGAAGAGCAGTGGTGGTGTAGCTAATGTTCTGAGATACACCTTTCACCTGTTAGAGACAGAGAGAGGCAAGGAAAGAGGCTCAATTTAACAACTTTGACAAAGAGCAAAGGGACATCTCGGAGAACAGGGCTATATTTACATCTGACCTGGTTTTTGGTAGACACTTTCCCCAGTTTAAGGTTCTCAACCATCTTCTCAATATCATCGGCAGCACTCTCAAAGAAAGAGCGCAGACCAGCCTTCACAATCTCAGGCCCAGATTTCATCACAGTTCTGGAAGAGAAAACAAAATAAAAGACAAAAGACACAAATAAAAGAATAGTAAGCATGAAATTTAATTCATAAACATAAATTAAAGGGTTAGTTCACCCAAAAATGAAAATTAGCCCATGAATTACTCACCCTAAAGTCATCCTAGGTGTATATGACTCTTCTTTCAGATGAATCCAGTCGGAGTTATATAAAAAATTGTATTTGATCATCCAAGCTGTTTAATGGCAGTCAGCGGTTCATCAGTCCAAAAGAAGTGAAATAAAGTGCATCCATCCATAATAAAAAAGTGCCTCACACGGCTGCGCGGGGTGAAAAAAGGCCTCCTGTAGCGAATCGATGCGATTTTGTTAGAAAAATAATCATATTTAAAATGTAATAATCAATTTAATCTAGCTTGCGCTCACTGTTGTACACGGAATGACGTAGGACGTCGGCATTGTGAATGCGCCGCTCAGAAGTGACGAACGCGGAAGCGGAGGGGAGAGATCAAAGCAAAACAACGGTCACGAATTAGAAGTACAAAACGAGGATTTGTAAAGAAGAATGTCGGAGGATTTCGATATAAGCTAATAGGAGACTGGTTTTCCTTTGCTGAAGTAAGGAAACTTTGCTTCCTTTGCTCCTGTAAACAAACGTTGGTTTTCACGAGACTCACCGGCGCATGCGCAACGCCGACATCTTACGTCATCCTCCCGGAGCTGCTCCGGTGTACAACTGTTGGCACAAGCTACATTAAGGTGATTATTACATTTTGAATATGGATATTTTTCTTACAAAAACACATCGATTCGCTACATGAAATCATTTCTTCTCAAGTAAGCACAGGTCTAGTTCATCACATTAACTAGAAACATGTTCCACTAATGTTTCACAAACACAAAGTGGTGCAATACTTTTAGCTTCATTTTGAAACTCATGCTACCATTCAAAGGTTTGGTGTCGGTTTTTGAAAGAAGTCTCTCATGCTCACCAAAATACAGTAAAAACAGTAATATTGTGAAAAAGTTTTCTATTTGAATATATTTTAAAATGGCATTTATTCCTGTTATGGAAAAGCTAAATTTTCAGCATCATTACTCCAGTCTTCAGTGTCACATGATCCTTTAGAAATCATTCTAATGTTCTGATTTGCATTTATTATTATTGTCAATGTTGAAAGCAGTAGGGCTAATAATATTTTGTGGAAACTGAAATGCATTTTTGATAAATAGAAGTTTCAAAAGAACAGCATTTATTTGAAATATAATTTTTTTTATAACATTATAAATGTCTTTATTGTCACTTTTGCTCAATTTAATTCATCCTTGCTAAATATAAGTATTTATTT